>NC_074708.1:28785596-29006558 GCF_024334085.1 Lutzomyia longipalpis
AATTCAGCGACCAAGAAACTCTTGAAATCTTTAAATTTTGTACTGAAATTTCAAGATTTCAAGCGAATTTCAAGGGTTTCTTGGTCGCTGAATAAGGCCCATTATTTAGCAAATTTTCCGGGCTGCAAATTTATCCCAAACGATTTTTTCTACCCTAACAAGAAAAAGCATTTTCCATTCATTTTCTCCGAATCCTTAAACTTTTAACTTTTTGCCCCATCTATGGAGGAAAATATTAATTTGTATTTTCTATTGCTAAATCTTACATATTCGAAGAAAAGTTTTTTTTTATTTAGACATATTTTTTCGTTTTAATGATCTTATTTTGAAGAAAAAAATATAAGAATAAATAATAGACATAGTCCAGCCGGGTAAACTATTTCTACGGCAGTTTATATTTTTTTACACGCCGCGTAGAGAAAGAATTTTTGAAAGAAAACCGTTACAGAATATATTTAAATCATACAAATCAATTGATTATTGAATTAAAATCGAAAAGTCATTCAATTTGACTCGAAATCTTGCCCTCAATAGGCAAGAACGCTGTCTTTTGTTAAAGAGCCGCCTCTTTGAAGCTATCAAAGCTATCAATTTGCCTTTGAAGCTTCACTACGAACGCTATGGGAATGTTAATTTTAACCGTCGGGTAGTTCGCACGGAGAACGAGATATGCTAATGATTGTGAGAATTTTGGCAATTTGCAAATCTCCAACACACAATAAATGATCGTTTCTCGCTCTTTTTTCTCCCTCTCTTGTAGATGTACGTGTGCGAGGAATGTGGGCACACAACCAGTGAACCCGAAGTTCATTATCTCCACCTAAAGGATAATCACCCGTACTCACCGGCACTCCTCAAATTCTACGACAAGCGCCACTTCAAATTCACGAATTCACAATTCGCCAACAATCTTTTGGGGCAACTCCCGATGCCAGTCCACAACTAGGGCTTCACAACACCCCCTTACAATTATACAAAGAAAAAAAAAAAAGAAATCCTCTCCGCCTCTTAATCAAAAGTTGAATTAACCACCATCATTGACTAAATTTTTCCTTTTTTTTTAAATGATTTTCTTTCTCGTGAAAATCATCTTATTTTGAAGTATTTTACAGCTAAATTTGAATTTATCGTTTCAACGATCCTTTCTTAAGTTTTTTTTTTTTGAAATAAGAAAAAAAAAAGTTTAATTGAATTTTTTCTAAAACACAGAGAAGTAAAGAAAAATTGAAATTGTGAATTAAATTTTATTCGGAACTTCTTTTTGAAGTTCCGAAGAATATTTATATTAAAATAAATTAATTTAAAAAATATATTTTGATTTTTGAAATGAATTTTATTTCGCATGGAGGATGAAATTGAAAAGAGAATAAATTCAGAATAAAGTTTAAGTAAAATATTTAAACGATTTAATAATTAACCCTTTGAGGTTTTTCTAGGTCATACATTGACACAGACAAGAAACATTATATTTTTCAGAATTTTTATGAATTTAATTATTTTTCAAATTGTTCAAATTTTCCAAGAGCAGCAATAGAAGAAATATTGGATTGAAAAGATCGAATGTTTCTACGTTTTAAGTGGACGTCAAAGCATTAATTGAAATAATCTTAAACATAATTTTTTGGTATAAAATAAAAGTAAAAATTTATGGCTAAAAAACTTTCTTTTCTAATCTCGAAAGTATTCAGAAAACTTAAGAAAAGCTTTAGAAGTTATTTAAAAAATACATTCGTCAGTTTTTTTATTAATTTCTAAAGGTTCTCGGACTTTTTTTTGGTTTGTTTACTCTATCATAACGGCTTCAAAACAAATTTAAAACCTCTAAAATTAAAAATGGATGGAACAGTATAAAGCGAAAGAACGGTAAGTAAAACTTACGGGCTGTGATTCTTTCTTTGTCAGTTAAATGTGAAATTGACTGAAAATTGAGGATGGGCAAATTTTGAGGAGAGACTTACTCGCGAGCCGAATCACAGCCAACGCGCAGAAATTTTGAAGAAAGCCTTAATCGTGGCGGGCGTTGGCTGTGATTCGGCTCACGAGTAAGTCTCTCCTCAAAATTTGCCCATCCTCAATTTTCAGTCAATTTCACATTTAACTGACAAAGAAAGAATCACAGCCCGTAAGTTTTACTTACCGTTCTTTCGCTTTATTCTGTTCCATCCATGCTATATTTAATTTTTATCTTTGCAGTTTATATATATTTATCTTTGCATTTTTATATGTATATATCTATGCATTTATATATATATATATATATATTTTACTTTACTTTTACTTTTATATGTGTATATATAAAACGCCCCGCTTCGTGGGGCATTGGTCTTATGCAACTCAAGATATGACATGTAAACTTTAAAACGCGATATCTCCGGAACGGCTACATAGATTTTCTTCATTTTTGGCATGGTGATAGATACTATAGTCAACTATAACATATCAAAATATGAAGCAATTCTATAAAGCGGTGCTCGAGATATTCATCGAAAACTCATCGAAAATTTTATTTTCGATTTTAGCGCCACTTGCGGTCATTTTTCGAACTTGCAATGTTCCGAGCAGTTGTTGGGCTCATTAATATCTTTCATTTGAGCCCGGGTTGATCAAAATCGGTCAAGCCGTTCTCGAGTTATGGCCGATTTTCGATGAAAAATTGTGGCGGCCATATTGACTAAACGGCTTGACCGATTTTCGAAAATGAGGTATCGTTGGAAAGCTCTTGATGGCCCCTACAACATATCAAAATTTCAGATTTTTAGCTATTACAGGGGCTGAGATATAGCGAAAACAAAATTTAGGGGTTATTCAAAATGGCGGACGCGGGGGTGGGGGGTTGGATTTGACTTCATAATTGGATGTCTTCCACCCAATATATGAACTTTGCCGTTTACCGCAAGTCTCTATCTATCACCGTTCTCTTGTAGTTTAGCAAAAGGTTCCGGACGGCCGGCCGGCCGGACGGAAAGATTTTTGGCGCATACGTTTTTTGGAATGTAGGGACCCTAATTCGTGCTCATCCCGAGTTTGAGCCCGATCTGACGACTTTGCATTTTTGAGTGTACACAGAAGCTGTGCTTCTTTGAAGAAAGAATCACAGCTAAAAAATGAGACACTTCATGATTTTTAAAAGAAAATTCATAAAGATTTCAATACAAAAAAAAATCAGAAATTTTAATTTAAAAAAAATTTCCTCCATGTGAATAATTTTTTTAAAACTTCTCTGTCCCTTCATTTCTTTCCCATCACATCCACATTTTAAAAAATCAAATAAAAACCACACACAATACTGCTAAAGTCTGATTAACTAATTTTTAAATAAAAAAAAAACCAATAATTTTCCACAAAAGTTCTTTTTTAGGGGAAACATTAAAAGGGGATATATTTTTAAAAGTAATTAAATAAAATGCAAAAGCAAATAAAAAAAAAGAAAAATAAAAGATGAATAGACTGTCGGTGCTGTTGGCAATGGGAAAATAAGTTTCATTTATTTATTTTTCTTAAAGGAATAAAAAGAAACTTTTAAAATAATCTTATCACCGGGAAAGCCACACTGGTCATGATTACTAGCAAAGTGATCATCTCCAATGTGACAGAGTAAGATTATTTTGATGTCCATTGCCACAGCCAAATGCAATATTATATTTTTAAAATAAAATAAAATAAAAAGAATTACTTTAAGGGGAATTTTAAAAAGTAAAATAAAGAAAAATGTGACTACAAAGAAACGAATTAAAAGATCTTTTCTCACCTTTTTTTTCTCTTTTTTGAAAATGATCTTTGCCAGTTTTGTGCTCTCGTCGGTAATTTCTTCAGGAGACTCTATGTTGCTCTATTATAATTAGTGGAAAGTAGTGGTCGAAATTTTCTTATTTGCGGGAGTTAAGATGAAGAAAAACAAGTTTAAAAAAAAGCTGCAAAAGAAGAGAAAAGAAGAGTTTAGATGAAAAGGAAGCACCAATTTTATTTTTAAATTTTCAAAGGAAATTCCTTCATTTCTCTTTCTTTTGAAATGACTGCAAAAGCCGATGGGTGGATTTGTTACATTAAAAACAAAATATTAAGGGGCGCGTGTGTTGGAGGGAAGAATTGCGTGGAAGAAGGAGGAAAATGTGGCTTTTCCAGGAGAAAAAAAAGAGAAAATCCAAATCCACCATCAGCTGTGAAACTAAAACAAAGTATCGGGTTTGTTGTGCAATTTTGGTGATGGAAAATGGGTTAAATATTAATTTTATATACAATTATATTTGATATATTTTATCAATTATATTACGATTAAAAAGAAGACGAAAAAACATGAGATGAGCAAACTCTTTAAATTTAAGATTAATTAGCTTTAAGGAGAATTTAAAAGAAAAAAAGAGATACGAAACAAAAATTCAAGCATTTCTCTATTCAGCGAAGCAAAAATCTAATAAAATTTTAAAAAATTGCCTGCAGAATCTTTTTAAAAAAAAATATGCTTTAAAATAAAATTATTTCTGAGAAGGAAAAATAGAATTTTTAAATGTAGAAAATCATTGAAAAATAAATATTTTTGGAAAAAAAATTATAACGCAAGTATAGAGAAAACTCAAAGTGAATAGGAATGGAAAACATCATGCTTTTATGTACCTTTATCTAGCTTTTAGGTGATGACGAACATTGTTGTAATTTGTATTAAATAATTCTTTATGAAAAAAAAAGAAAGATTCTTTCTCTGAAGAAAAAACAAAACGTGTTAGCTAATATAAAATATAAAAAATATAAATAGAGACGAGAAATTATTTAAAAAGAAATTTTAAATAAAAAGAAAAATCATTTCATCAGCAACACATTTCTAAATCATTTCTTTTCGCAAAATGAAAGAAAAAAAACTCCATAAAATAGCACAAAAAAAAATCATCAAATTTATCAAAACTATTATTAAAACATATTTATTGTTATTTTTGTATCTTATTTATGTTTTCTTTTATAAAATGGAGAAAAAATCGCAGAACAGAATGGAAAAATAAATTCACTGAAAACCAGTAAAACAAACATCTTTTTTTTTTTAATTTTTTGGGATTTTTCCTTCGATAGAGCTAATTTATTAATTTTCAAAAATACAATAAATTCTACAAAAGTTCCTTCTTCATTTTTGTTGTTGTTGTAAAAGTTTTTCTCAGTTGCGATATATATTGTTTGATAAGGCAAGAAATTCTATGTTGGTTATTATTTCCTCAAATCTCTTGAATTTTTCTCTCTACAGACGATTTTAGGGGAGTACTGGGTTGATAAAGTTAGTCAATGGTTTACGAAAAGCTCAAGAAATGAGCTTTTTCTAAACTCTTGATTGACTTTTATTGGCCCTGGTATCCCCTGTAGTCATTTTGTTCAATATCAGATTTTAATTGAATCGAAACATTTCAGTTCCTTCCAGTTTCATCTATTATATCCGTAGAGATCTATTTTCTATATTTTATTTGTTATTTACCTACTTTCAATAGCATTTACCTTCATTCTACTGATTAATATTCCTCGTGCTTTGAAAATTTTCTACTTTGCAATATGATTATGTTTCGATCTACATCATACAGTGAGGAGGAAAATTATTTTGGGCAGCCTGATGAATTGAGCTTTCGGAATAATTGACTGATTTTAAAGATATTTTGCACTAATGCTCCTCTATTTTGACGAAACATCGGCATTGTTAATTCAATAACTAATAAAATCTTATTTTTTCTTTAATTCTCAATGAATAAGACGAAGAATAATGAAAATTTTAGGCCCAAACTTTAATACTCTACCTAATGGGGCTTTCGTGCAAGGACTTGAATAGAAATCAGTGAAAATCGGTTACAATAAAATTTTATTCAAAAATTTTAGCTCGTTCTGGTTTAAGGATTTTAATCATTCGAAGAGCTTTTTAAAGTTTTCTACAGTTTAATGATTTTTTTCCGCGGAAGCATAGTAGCCTAAAATCTAAGCTTTCGACTATTCTTCAGGTCGTTGTTTGACTTAAGTCCTTAAATTTTAATAATTTCTGTTGTCTTCTGCTCAAAAATTTATTCTGATCATTTTTTTGTGATTACTAATTTAATTTAATAAAATATTATAACAGGTAAAAAATCAGAAATATATTTTTTTAATCAATTTTTATTAATAAGTCAAGGTTTGATAAACTCTTAAGAGATATTATTCTTTCAAAAATAATTATGTTTTACGGGAAAACGACTTATAGGATGCTACAAAAAATGATTAAATTAAAAAACCAGAGATGTCGAGTCCATGAGTAAAATTTTGCTTATTCAAGCTCACACCAAGTTTGAGCTCGATCTGAGAGCTTTTAAATTTAGTAGGCGTTGGTAGCTTCATTTTAATTTAATTGAACAATGCAGGTGATACAGACTAATAAAATGAAGAAAACTTTGCTGTCTACCTCAATTAGAAATGCATTTTCCTCCATTCTTCACTCTCTTTTTAATCCTTAACTCTAAAACTTTATTTTAAAGGGTTTATGAACCGTTCCCTCCTCAATCAGATGCCCAAAAACTTTCTTCTCTCCACTGTTTTTCATCTAAATTCCTTCAATATATTCTTCAAATCCTAATTTTATTGTTGAATGATTCATTTTATGATACTAAATTTACTTTCCCAACAAATCTATTTTATAAATTGTTCATTTTTTTCTAATATGTATATAGTGTTTCTCTTTCTTCTCTTAATATTCAGTGGAGTGATTTCTTATTTATTCTACAATTTGTTTTTAATTAACTTTTCCTCGTTTAATGATTTAATTATTTTAATTTATTTTTTCATAAGATTCTAGGAAGAAAAAATTTGCAAACTGGCTGAAAGACAAAATTGTTTTAATTCCTATAATTTACTGGCTTTATGAGATCTCTGTTTAAGATTCATCTCTTTTTGTTGCTATTTTGTGTGTGTGTTAAGTCACCTCCCAAATTGTTGCAATAATTATTTTTATTTCTATTTAATTTATTCATAAGGGCGCGAATAAAGATCACGCTATAAAGCTTTGAATGGTCTCAACTACACTATAAATATCATGATAAATGGAAGAAAGAAGTCTCGTGTTAAGGAACATGCTTTTAAGAGCATCTAATTCGGAGTTCTAAGTGACTGAAAAAAATTAACTCTTCTACACCTCAATTTCTTTTTATTCCGCCGTAAATCACACACAAGGCGATACGTGGCGTGGAGATTTATTTGGGCAGCACAGAAACCCATTTAGCGGAGATAATCTCTCGCGAGTCAATTTCGTGGAATTTGAATCATTTGCGGAGCGAAATTTGAGACATTTTTTCTGTGCTTTGGTTGCTTTTTTGTGTGGAATCATCTCTTTTAAAAAAAATTGTCAATCAATAATTATTAAGAACATCTTCACGATGTTCACCGTTAAGCCACCAAACTCACGGGGAGTGCTAAATGATCACAGCTTCAAATTTATTTAAACTTCTCCCCATTGAAAAAAAATTTATGTCGATCACTTTGAGGTGGAGGCATTGACTTCTTATCATTTCTCCTTCTTCTCAATTCTCTTTTCACCTTAAGAAGTAAATAAAATTCCCCATAGTGCCCCATTTATGTGCTCTTTCAGAGAATTTCTGTACAATTACTTTACTAAAAAAAATTACGAAGAATTTTAACAATATTCTGAAGAACTTTGTGGGCCTGGGGTGCAGTGGATAGAGCGCTTGAGTGCGCATCCAAAGGTCGCCGGTTCGAATACAGAACCCGGCAACGCGCCCCATTCGCCAACGTGCAATTAGATCACGTTGACCGGTTGGATCAGGAGATTGATACACTCCTATCTGTAAAATGGCCCACACGTGGTAGTATCTAGCAAGGCCGCCCACTACTTCTCCGCAAGGAGAACAACAACATCATATAGGGCGGCCGGCCCTGTTCCTATATGGGATGTAGCGCCAAAATATTTATTTATCTGAAGAACTTTCGTCTCTTTGACTCTTCTACTCAATTAAACTCTATTTAACCCCTAAAAGGCCTTTTTATAACTCATCTATAGGCTTTTCTACTTTTCACAAAACTTACTCTTTCTCTTCACAAAAGTGATTCACATCACGATAAAATTCATGAAAATTAATGCCAAAAATACCACAAATTCATCAAAAAGTGTCATTTGCAATTTAAATATTGACTAGGCATGACATTTTACGATGCTCCATTGCATTTGAAATAATTCTCGCGCGCATCGCTTGTGAGACAGTGCGGTGAGTTTTTGATAAATATATGACTTCATTGCTCATTTAAATTTTGCCAACCCTTTCGCGTTTATTTATGTGGTAAGTAGATAATATCATGCTTAATTAAATATGTTTCACGAAGAGTGCAGAATACGCTTCGAAGAGTTTTTATGCAATTTCTACAGATTTTTAGAAATTATTGCTTCACTTTCAAATTATATCTTTTCGTGAAAATTGTTTTTTTTCTACCAGGATTTTATAATTTGAGATTTTTCGGGAGTCTGGATTTTTTAAGAGCATTCAAATAGACGAAGAAATTATTTTTCAGAGATAAGATAGTATTACATGGATAAAATTTGCACAAATGCTTCATATGCTTATGCTTCAGGAAATTTTTTTAAAAAATGTTTTTAGATGTTACTTTGAATTTTAGGCCAAAATATGCTGTTCTAAAATTTTTCTTTAGGTACCTGTGTATTTCAACATTTATCAAAAATGCTCTGCAAGCATATGCTTCATGAGTGCTTGAGACATAATATAAAAAAAAAACAAGTCTTTGTATATTTTATGCTACTGAAATAAACTTTTAAAAGTGTTTTAGCATTTGCCATAAATGATCTGCAAGCATATGCTTCATGAATATTTAAGACATTAATAACAAAATAGTTTTCAACTATTCATTATGTTTTATACTGTTCTAAAATTTTCCTTTATATACCTGTGTGTTCTCATTTGTCCTAATTGCTCTGTAAGCATATGCTTCATAAATATTTGAGACACAATATTCAAATGATTTTTCGATGACTTTCAACTCTAATTTATATACTTTACGTTCCTCTACAAAATCGTTTAAATGTGTTTTATCATTAGTTATAAACACTCTGCATACATATGCTTCATGAACATATGCTTACATAGCATAATACAACCTACGCATATTTTTTCAGTAATAAAATAAAGAAAATAATTAATTTATTGAAATATGTTTCATCAACATACCGCAAATTCCATCCTAAAGTAAAACAATCTCTCTCCTCTTTAAAATTCCGTCCTCCCAAAGAACCACGGACTCCCCGAAAAATCCCATTCCTGCCCATCCGAAAAAGGAACATAATTAAGGTTGAAAATATGTTACACTGGTATGCCGCTTCGGTCCCTTATTTTACCCATCACATTCACATTTAATTTCGTATGACTGGATCTGTGTTTATTGTCGAGGGAAGTTGATGAATCATGCTTTGAATCACGATGGGAAGATTTGCGACTGATACTCTGCTTTGTCTGTCCTGAATCACAAATTTGATCGACTGAAGGTTGATTTTGATTTGGTGCACCCTGTGCTACGATCCTTTCGAGCTGGGAAGCAATGGAAAAGATGCTTCAAGTGAGAAATAAAGAAGAAAAGCTTTGAGGGCTCACCTCATCGTCAATCGCTTTGAATTGCCAACTCCAGTTGGCTCGATAGAGGAAGGGTCTGTGATCGAAGCGATTGTCATCCGGGCTATAGGATTCAGCATGATAGGCCGGGGTTAGAACGGTCATTTTGTGGCGATTGATGGCGTAGCAGCGGAAGAAGTGCTTAACTTTGTCCGCCACTTCGCCTGGAGTGCAGGCATTGCCCCAAGTTGCCACGAGTTTGCAAAACATGCTGAAGGGTCCACAATAGGCCTGCTTCCGTAGCCTTCCGTACTCACTCAGCTCAGCATACGTCATCCCCATGTCCTGCTCATCCGTCTGCACCAGCTGCCCACTAGCTAGAGGCTCCAACTCCGCCGTCGGAGGAGCCATAACAATCTCATCAATCACAGGAAGGTTGAATCTACATTTTATTTATTAAATAAATTGGGACAATTATTTTGACTTGCCCTGTGTGGAAATTACTTTATTTGATTTTCCTTACTGTTGCCGCACATAGTGGAGGAATTTTCTCAAATCCGCCTTGGAAATCCCCCCAATTGGATTAATATCAGCACTAGAGCAATCATATTTGGTCATGTACCCCCGGAGGGCTTCATCGACATTCGCAGTGCCGAGAACAAGAAGCCCCCCTGGGCGATTTCTCACCCACAGCATTAGCTGAGCAAATAGATACGCCAAGACCATCCGGATGCGTGCCTGAATGTTCTGTAGAGCCAAATTTTGCCTCGGACATCCGCCGTGGGAGCGAAATTTGGGCGTGAGCCCCGTGACGAAGGTGAAAATCCCAATGAGAGCACTCACAGCCCCGTCAATATTTATCTCCAGATGATAGCAACCCAGCTGATCGGCCAGCAAGGCAGCCCGTTGCTTTGTCTCCTCGCTGGAATTCTCACTACCCATGTAGCAGGTGACAAGGAGACGATTGCACAGGGCATGAGCATTGTCTGGTGTATAGTCTGCATCTCCGAGGATCTTCCGCACATCGTGCAACACCTGAATGTCTCCCGTTTCAATGGCATTCACCACGAGGCGACACATGGAGTGAACAATCGCTGCTGTGCTGCTAGAATCAACACCACCACTCAGTGGAAGGAAGAACCCACCCTGCCCTGAACGTCGGAGGTAGTCCCAGAGCCAGCAAGCCGGACCCAGGGCTATTTCCTCCTCAGGCGTGTGGTACTTCCACTGCAGGGGCACACTAGCTGGGATACTCAAGCAATTCTGTCCGGACATCTCAAAATCCACATTTACCCGGAGGTACGTTGGAGCTGAAGCCGCTAGGATGCTCCTCGATCGTAGGGCCATCCTATAGCTCCTAATATCCTCCAAATCAATCGTTGCTATTGTTAATTCCTGCAATTGCAGCAACCACAGTGGTGGTCGTAAAATTTCCCCGTTTTCAAACAGAAAAATTTCCCGCAATTTATTTCCTTCATTTCCCTCTAATTTTCCTCTAAAAGAAAACCAATAAATTGGACTTTCCAACTGCAGTGTTCTGTATTTTCAAATTGCTTGATGCAATTGGGGAAAATAACTTTTGATTCTCACAGTAGTGCCCCAAATAAAATGGGTGTGTGTGTGATTGATATGCCCCAATCCTAATTTCTCATGTATGTCGCAGAAGGAATTAAATTTCAATTCGTGCAATGTAGGTGAGTATAATCTCTTATAACGAAATTCCTCCCCATGAGGTAAAGGGAGCACATTGCCCGATGTCTAAGGAAGATAAACGCTTTGTCAATAATGAAAAAGGTTCAATTTCCAACATCAAATAAATAATTGAATTCCCAACAACATTGAAGAAGCAGAATGGAGGCAATAAAACACAACCCCACCCGCCCTGATTGAATGTAGGGCTCGTAAGACTGATGCTAAGGAAAAACAAGGTGGACAAAATTGTGAGTATGGGAAATCACTTACAACGTCCTGCAGGGAAAATTGCTTTCCTCTCGCAATTATTTCACCGTTGAGCGCTACTGCGGAGCATCCATTGAAATAAACACGCTGCCCATCACACCCCCTCAGGTTGCTAAACAAGTACGCCCCACCGGCTTTGTACGTTGCATTCCTTATTAAATCTGCTGTTATGTAGGCCTTACGCAGTTGCATATAGCTCCCAGAACTGTTAATGATAATCTCCACACCGGACAGGGACATGTCGATATGGGTACCTGTGTGCAGTATAAATGAGCCCCAAGAGGATTAGACAATGCACCTGGCACTTTCGGGTGTACTAAGATGCTCAATTTTTACAAAGCGGCGGCAGTTTAAGAAGAACTATAAACTGTATTCTAATCAATCTTTCAACAAGACTCAACTCTTTTAACCCTTTTTGTTTTTTTTTTAAATTTTAATTGTAGTTTGACATTTTGTTTTCTAACGTTTGACATTTATTTTCTAGCATTTAACGTTTATTCAATCATTTAACTTTTCTTTTAATGCTTGACATTTGTTTTCTAATGTTTGACGTTAATATTAATGCTTGATATATCTATTAACTAGCAAGTATTAACTTTTCTAACGTATGACATTTCTGTAACTTTTGACATTTCTAACTGTTACCTAACTGTATGAATTTTTAAAACTTATTTTTGGTCAGTAATAATTTTTTGAGAATTAAAGGAAGAAAAATCTGATCTGTTTAAATTTTTAGGTTTGTTAAACACTCATGCACCCTCTCTGGTTACGTCACTGTAAGGCGGAGCCTTTATGCAAAGATAATTTGAACAGAGTAAAGAAAGAACCTTGAATTATGCCCAAAACACTCAAAGAATCTTCATTCTAATCAATTTACAAAGAAATCATAAAATGCAGAAAAAAACAAATATATGAGCTTAAAAAGAGAAAATTTCAGAAAAGCGTTTTCATCAGTCAATGCGCCTCATCTACTACGCTTCGTGGTAAGGCCTAAGTGCAAAGTTCTTTTAAATAATCATCTAAATCATGTTGCTTTATGAAAAATATAATTTTGAAGTAAAAATTTCATTAGGAAACCTACTATTTGACTTTTTAAATTGATTTTCGTGAATAAATAAAAAAATTTAAAGTAGTTAGGGGCTATCGTGATGCATATAACGGAGGTCATATTTCTTTAGAAAAAAGAGGCAGTTTAATTTTAAAATCATTCAAATAAATGAAACCGCCGCAGAAAAATCCTTCAGCTTAGGACACCACATTATTCAATTATTGTGGAATTGAAGGAAAATAATGAAATATACTCACTCTTGGGATTCCAAAGTTCCTCACATATTTCATAGCCAATACATGTGTCCCTTGTGGCTATAACTGCATCCCCAATGGGGACTGTTTGCTGCCCCGTAACTGCCGAAATCATCCGGGGCAGGTAGAAATCTTCCGTCATACACACCTTCTTCCACATTGAGAACCACCTTGTCTCACGATAGCAGCCATCGTCGCAATTTTGCATTTTAGGTCTAATTAGGAGGATTTTGCGATTGAAAAAGACAACGCGGCAATTGTACGAGACATTCCTGTGCTGTACCGGCATCCCAACGTCTATTAGGATATTTTGGCAGAACGTTGACTGCAGGAGTTCCAGAAGAACTTCCCATGAATGCAGGAAGGTGTCAGGTTCTAGGAAATGATCTTCGCAGCTGTAGCCACTGTGAGGGGAAAATTATCTCGTATCCTCTGGCCAGATAATGGAATTTTGACAAACATTAACGATTGGATTTCTTACCAAATTTCAAGCTCAGGCCCTGTTCGATATGTCGCACCCATTTCCTTGGCCTCGACAATCGATTGGAGAATCCTTGAGAGATTCCCTTCGAAGTCTAAAGCCCATTGATTGAGCGTTGCAACAGCTACCGTCACTTTTCGTCCCATCTTGTTCTTCTCAAAAAATATTCACAAGTTACTGAAGAAAAAAAAATGAAAGAAAGCCAAAAAGTTCCCACTTTATTGTTATATCCTCTTTAAATGCATTTAAGGGAAATAATTTAAGGCACCAACACAAAATGGACGCTGAGATTGAACTTTATTGAATAAATAAGACATTTCATTGCCATGGATGCAAAATGTGGCGATATGTTGAGCAATTCATCAATGGAAAAATTTCCCAGGTAAAATATTTTTTGCATTTTCAACGTAAACAACATTGCATTGGACAAGAAATGCTTTACATATGGCATAAATTCTCCCACATATACGGTGAGAGGGAGAGAAGGTTCCCGGGGTGGTAGAAGGGCGGATGATAAACAAAGTTAAGGCATATTTAGTGGCCCATATTGTGTCACAACCCCCAAGCAAAACAAATTATTGCCACAGAGGCTATATAAACGGAATTTCCACTGTGAGACATTATCATGGTTGAAAGAAAAATTTACAGACACTCACTGCATCCATAATTCACTCCATGCCATGATCATTATCACACCCCCACAAGGGAAGCTCTTCCTTCTCCCTCTGCGAGGGGAAAAAATGTCCATGAAATAAACACATAAATCCACTTGAAATGGTTGATTCCACACGATATCAATAAAACTACCAGCCATTTATTCCAAAAAAAAAATACCTTCAAATAATTTACACATATTCCAGGAAATTTCTTTTCTCTCCCCTTTTTCCCGCTGCTAAAAATAATTCCACCCTCAATGGTGAAAAGAAAATTGAAAAGAAGATTCCATCATTCTCCCTTCTGCACGAAAAGAAAAGTTCCTTTTGGGTGAACTTTTCCGCACATACATATATGGATTCTTTCTTTTTTATTGCCTATCTATTGACTAACGTGATTCATTGGATATTATTCTTTTCTCGTGCTCGATTAATGTTTTCTTTGAACTCCCTGTAACCACCCTGGCAATAAAACATGCGAGGAGACAGGAGAAATTAGGAAAATGACATGAGAAGCAAAAAAGAAAATTCACCCAAAGAGTTTTCTATCTGCTCAATAAAACTCAAGAGATAATAATAGAATTTTTTTTTTCGCAAAAGTCAATGAGAAAATTGGAAAGATGAGCGTACATATAACCTTTTAATTAAACGGATAAAACTAAAATAATCATTTAATGGGTGAAAGCAAATGTTTAGCTTTTGAAACAAATATAGAATTTTTACTAGCATCTGCGGTAATCTAAACCAAAAATATTTTCATGTGAAATAAACATTAATTCCATCGAAGAATATATTTAAAATTAAATTTTGCACAAAAGAAAATGCAGCAATTTTTTTAATTGCCTTGTAGAACTAATATAGAAACCAACTAAAAAGCTTTGAAAAAAAGTTAAATGATTCAGGAATATTAATGCATTTGCGGAAAATTGTAATCAACACTCTTCATCAGAAAAACCATTTAGGTTTTTTTTTGGCAAAATTACAAATTTCAATTTAAATTTCAGCAGGAAGCTCATTGCTTATCTTCAATCTCAAACACCTTCTATGCCGCAGTGGCATACAGGGTGTTCTTTAGTAATCACATTACGTGTTATGCTTATGTAGGTATAACAAAGATTAATTCTTAAAGCTTAAAAAAGCTTCAAAGCTACATATAATACATAAAAGGAAATAAATTCCCAAATAAATGAAAAATTCTCTTTTAAAATTCCTAAATTAGTTGGTGTTCCACTTCGTGGCCAACACCAAGTATTGTAATCGTCGGAAAAACCGGCCACCTCAGATCGGGTTCAAACTTGGTATGAGCACGTTTTAGACATCCCACATTACGAAAATGGTGGTGGAAAATTTTTGATCCGGCCGGCCTGCCGGCCGGCCTTCCGGTGGTCCAAACTTTGCCTTATAGCTCGAGAATGGTAACAGATAGAGACTTCAGGTTTGAAGTTTTCTATAGAAATATGGGTGTAAAATTTCATTTTTTCGCATTTTAAAAATCCAAGATGGCCGCCGTCCGCCATTTTGAAATACTATCAATCACTTCCCTTATAGCTAGAGGTCTGAAATTTTAGTATGTTGTAGAGCTCAGAGAGACGTTTTCATCAACAATTCATACTTGACAATCGGTCAAGCGGTTTAGCAAATATGGCGGCCTTAAGCAAAAAGTGTTTTTTCGATACAACTCGAGAACGGCTTGACCGATTTTGATCATCTTGGTATCAAATGAAAGGTTTCAAGAAGCCCTACAACTGTATAGAACATTCCAAGTTCCAAAAACATCCGCAAGAGGCGCTAAAATCAAAAACAAAAATTGCCTAACTTTAAGGGGCAATATCTCCCAACATCTGTTATAGATTTCCTTTAAATTTTGATATGTTGTAGCCTGACTCAATATCTGTCACCAGTCCGAAAATGAAGAAAATCTATGTCGCCGTTTAGAAGATATGGCCATTTGAATAATTCTTGCATTTGAAAAGTTCTAAGAACCATATCTCTTGAACCGCTTGTCCGATTTGACTCAACTTTGTATCAAATTAAAGGTTTTGCAATTATCTACAACTTTCTAGAACATCAGAAACCTCTAGAACCATTCCTTCAGGACGAAAAATGCGAAAAACTGTTTTGGTGAAACAAAAATCCGCCATTTTGTGTTCTGGAGGTGACCTTGAAAATTATTGAGATATATGTCAAATTATAGCTTATTTCAAGACCTTTCCAAAACTAGTCATGAAATTTCTGTAGGTGTTATAGAACAAGAGATATGACAATTTTTATGCATCAAATTGCTGAATTTCACTAAAAAATCAACTTTGCCTACTAATATTGTTCACAAATAGTATTACAACGCATAAACAAACTTCTACACGTTGTGGGACACCAACTCTTATAACTGGACGCGTTATGATTGACTTTTCTTTTGAAAAATCCATCAAATTTCCCCTCAATTTGTATCACCCTTTGTTATCCAAGAACATCGATGAGCATGAATTTCAATTTCCGCACTCAGAGAGCCACATAGCCACACTAACTCATGCACGACAGAGCATAAAGTTCCATTTCTTTTGCCTTCATTTTTTTTGCAGGAGGTATTTTCCGCAGCTGGTATTATTTTCTTTGGTGATTTGCAAAACTAACTTTGCTGTGAGCTCTCTCAACACAACAAAAAGTACCATCGCAATTTCCTCGAAAACCTAATTTAGTTCATTTTTCCAAGAACCTTTTGTTCTCTGCACAATTTGAAGAAGAAGAGCCATTTATCATGAGAAAAAAAATCGACACACTTTCTCTGTAATATTGGTTTTATTTATAGAAAAATGTTGCGAAAAAAATGTATCTCAATGTGAAATTGAGCTTTGTGGCATTAAAATAGTTTTTGTGTATGGAAATAAATATTGAGCATGTGTGTGCAAGAGTTCGTTGACGGCAAAAAAGCCCGTTTTAACCCTTTTCACTCTCCACCCCCGCGCGACGGTGTGAAAAGTGTTGAGGCGCAGAAGGTAGACAAAAGCTCTGTGCCATGGTGGTGGCTGTTTCTAGCGAAAACCTACACAGATGTTGCGGGGGCCATATACACCAAGAATAAATATTCGTTTGTTGCTATAACACAATGTCTTGCCCAAGATTGTATTTTCCATCATCATTCACGTGCTTTTTGCGGTATCTATGGCTGTGTGCTTGCCACGGCGCTTGGTTGTAGAACTTTTGTGTATATATATTGTTGGATGAATAAACAAAAAGAAAAGCCTGGAGTTGAAGCTTTTTCGCTTTGCGGGCGAAGAGATACCGGGTTATGAAAATACAATTTCATTTTCAGTACAACGCGAATGTTCATCGCAAAGAGACAGTCAAAAATTACCCCTAAAACAGTAAAATATTTTACACACATTTCGCCATGAAGATTTAGTTGTAAAATCTAGATAAAATAATTTAGTTTTGCCCTGAGAGAGAAAATGTCAAGAAAATATAAATTACCAACAAGTTATGATCTAAGCTCCCCACAAGAAAGTTATTAACTTATCTCAACTATAAAATAAGGTGCTGAACTTTTGCCAAATTGATCAAACTCCCTTCTTTGAAAATTAATGAAGAAAGTTTGAAATATTGTTGCAAATAATTGTGCACTCAAGAGGAAATATAATTTCCTCAACACCTCCGCATGAGAAGATTATGTTGAGCAATTAGGAAAGGATTTTTGGCAGCCATGGACGCACCTCTTGAAGAAAACTACAACGGTGGTAAGCAAAAATATGTACAAAATCAAACTCAATCACATTAAGATTGCCATAGTTTCATTATACGTACATAATCAATATTCTCTTTTGTATTAATTCTTTACAATAAATCTCATCACGACCTTGACCTACATCTCAGAAGGATTTCTTTCTTTTCTTCTTCCAAGACACCGCACACGATTTCTTTCAATTCAAATTTCTATATTTATATTGAACAAACAATGACCCAATAGCTAATATATTAGGTAAAGCTTTTTTTTCCTCCTTCATTTTCCAACTTTACATCTAATAATATTTTTAGTTCATTGCCTGGTAATTCGCCTGCAATTTTCAACAATCAATTTTTAGACTGCAAATTGGCATGTTATGCATACGAAAGTTGAATTTAGAAAATCAGCATTTTGCATTTCGACGGAGCTTTTGTGATTTTTCTTATTTATAAAATATATATGAGTTTGTCGGGAAAATTTATGGCCTTACGGATTCTACTAAAAACATCCATAAATATTCAATGAGATTGATCTTGATAATATATCGTGGAGTGTTCATAAAGTTTCCCAAAGAATTTGTTCTCATATATCACATTGAAGAAAATTTATTTTATCTTTTAAAAGCTTTAAACTTCTTTTTAAAGAAATAATTTATTTTATTCTAAGCTTGTGGTAGGCGGAGAGCTATTCTCACAAAAAAATCTTTTATTATTTACTCTAAAAGATATAAAATCAAACTCTTTATTCTGAGTATGTATCTTGCTAAATTATTTAATAAGATTTCAACTGTTTAAAGAAAGTTGGAACATTCTTGTTCCACGAAGCTTTTTACCTTAAAAATCAACTAATTTATCATAACTAATATTTTTATATTCGGCTACAATTACTGCAGGAATATGTCTAAATAGTCCCGAAACTGTTTTCGATTGAAAATAATATCCAAGGACTCTTAGAATCAGGGGAAACGAAAAAAATCAATGAGGAGCTCTAAAAGCTCTAAAAAAAATTCAAAAAATATATTTTTTTTTTTCAATTTACTTCACTAGATAAATTCCAGTTCTCTAAGGACTGAATAAAAGAAAAGAAAATAAGTTTCAACTTCATCTTCAAATATTATTATTTAATGGTAAACATTTTCATGGGTCTTTTGAGCAAATATTGAATTATTTCTTCATTGTCCTTTGCGTGGGAAAATTCTCTGTCGATGACAAGGACAAAAGTTCTCAGAATAAAGAATAAAGTCTCAAGATTCTTTTTTCTTGCATTCAAAATTAAATGCAATAAATCCTTCGGCTAAAAATATCCAACACAAAAAGAATTCTTCATATATAATTCCACATAGCCCACAAAAAAGCCCCAAAAATAAATCTCTTTGATTTCTACGCTTTGATCGAGTAAAAAAAAAACATTTTGTTCCAATAATTCAATCCATCGAGCTTTTATTTCCACTCATCCGAAAAAAAAATAATTTTGCAGTATTTCAGCGGCGGGGTTGGAAAGGAACAAAAAAGTAACAAAAGGATTGACGCGATGTTTGTAGCCACGACAACGCCAAACAGTTTATCTATTCAAATTGCAATTTGTCTGTGAGTTCTTCGACATATTTCTGTGGTGTGTAGAAAAAAGGATTTTTCGGGGTGCGCAGGAAAATCCCATCCGCGGTGTACTCCATTTTTGCCCCAAAAACCCGCAATTTAAAGTGAGAATTTTTGCACCTTTCAAAACCTCACGAGTGCAAATTCACGCGAAATAATTTTCCTTTCATTCTCCCACAAAGTTCTGTGACATGCGGGAGAGCCTATCTTTACGCTGTGGTGGTTGAAGCTTATGAAGATTGGCATGGTCGTAGTTAAAGGAAAAAAACTCTCGGTACAAAACTAAAATTTAAGTATGAAGAGCTTTTTACTCCGGAAAGTCAAGTGAAAAGTCTTGCAAATGAAAGTACTTTGGAAATTATGTACAACGTTATATATAAGTGAGCTTTCTGTGAGTGAGAAGAAGTGAATGAAATCATGTTTGGAGGAAGCGGCTTTAGTTGGAACTTTTCGACCGGCAATCGTGTCAGATTCCTTCAAGCTCAGCTCTTTCCCGTCTGCACATTCACGGCACAAGGTGAAGAAATTCTCCGTACAACAAGATGCCCCAGACACGCGTTAGTTACTATCGCGTTGTTGATTAGAAAAAGCTTCACATAAGTTAATTTATGAAAATCATAAACTACTCGAAAACTAAAAGAGATATTAATCTCACCAACACTTTGGTAATTTCCCTCAATCTTCAGAAGTTTTCATAATAAATTTCAAAACCCAAAAATCTCACTCACCTAACAAACGAAAAGTTATTGTGGGAAAATATAATTGCAGTTTGTCAAGTGAAATTCAAATTAGGACGCGTGCCAAGTTATTTATAAAAATAAAATCCTGAATAATTTATAATTGTAAATGATGTAAGATGTAATGATAGATAGATGACACAAATCCAATTTAATTTATAAACTCCTCCTTTCATATGGGAGATAAAATTTATTTGCGTTGGAAGTGTTGAGTTTCGCCAATCAATTTGTCAATTAATTGTATCCCACAAATGTTTTGAGAATATTTCAGGTTAAAAATTGACTTTAAACGGCACGTCAACTATGTTGTTTTAAACATCTGCCAACAAACACTGTCGTTTATGTGGTAATAAATAAATAACTCACTATGTACTTTATATGCAGAAAAGCTCATTTTTAGATCTTTTACAGTTTAATAAAAATCTTTTAAGGTTAAAATGCAAGAAAATTTTAATTCAAATCGAAAAAATGGAAAAATTAAAAGAGTTTAAATTTCCCACAAGATGTCCCCACATTGCAACAAAAGCCATCTAGCGGAGAAATTAAAATTCCCAAATTAAAAGCCAGGGAGTGATAAAACACAACTAAATTGCCAAACTATAACGCATTAATATGACACCCACATGAATCCCATTTACAGTGAGCTTGATTTACTCCCACAACAACAACTTGAATTTTCAGCATAATCTGCCATCAATCACACGCGTGAGTGCACTCACAAATCCCAAGACATTTCGACGGAGTCTTTGAACTGTGAATAGGCTTTAAATATTGATGGGAAGTGTTTGGCATGAGGAGTGAGAGAGAGTATATGAGATTATGATCATGTGCGTTTTGCACCCAACACGCTATCGCGCCCTCGCATATAAACAGTTGAGTTTGGCTTTTGTACAAACCGAAATTCAAATGTGGCGAAAATCCAATCGACAAGAGACGATCATGGGAAAACAGAATTTTCACCCACAAAAGAGAGGATTCTCACTCTGCGTTCTTCTCTCGAACACACTTTTCCTCAGTCTACACTTTCCACTCGTCCTATTAGCACGTCCCTCGTGCTGTCGGGAAAATTTATTGCTTCGGCATTTTCTACTTTTGTGTGTGAAAAATAAACCTTCGCTCTGTAAGCTCGGGCAGAAAAAAAATTCAAAAGAAAATTAATTTTCATCCAGGACAGTGCTAAAGGAAGAAAAAGCAATTTTAAAGAAAAAAAATCATCTCTATATTTCTTGTGCAATTTAATCTCTTACTGCAATATTTTATACTTAAAAAAAATCCCGTGGAAAATAAACAGAGAGAATTTTGAAGAAAAGTAAATATAGAAGTGTTTTTGAGGGCACTTAATACCAATTTGGTAAGGATGGTGTGAATAACTCTTTAATTCAACACACATTTTCTCCCATTTTGCATGCATTTACCTCACCCACTCCCAGTAATTGCATTTTACTGTGTCATATGCACAATTTTAATTCCCAATTGAGATTCCAAGCTGGAAAATTCTACTTTCCCTCCTCCTTTTGCAAAACTCATTGAATTTCCCAACATATTTAGAGGAAAAGCCAAAAGCAAAATTGCAAACAAAAGGATCTAAAATTAAATTCACATCTCATTGAGAGGCGAAGTTATATATATTTTTGAATATGTATAGTGTGGGAAAATGCAAAAAGAAAGTGAATTTCGAAACTTCTCCCACATTTTCTCACACCCGTGCGCGTTGTTGTGGCTTTATTGTTTGAAAATCAACGAGAAGATTCTTATTGAGAAATTTTCGACCTGAATTCAAGAACAAGGATTTTGTGATTTTATCTGTGTTGCGAAGTTTTTTGCAGAATTCTTCATTTAAAAATATTTCTTGAGTTTGAAAATAGTTTAAGAAGTTTTAGAAGAGAATCTTTGGCGTGAGAATTCGAACTTTAAGGCGCCAAATTCAGGGTTCAAGGACAGAATTTTTGCTAAAAGTTATTTCTTTTTTTGGGGAAAAGCAAATTTTTGGATTTCTGTAAAAAATCTAATTTGATCAAATATTCTCATTTACCAGAAGCTTTTAGAATTAAAAGCTCGTAAAGCTTATTTTATGGATTTTATAGCTCAAATTAAAGTAAAACTTTCATAATATCGTCAAAATGTTTAATGAAATGTCTAGATTCCTTTTTAATTCATACTAAATGTTTTTTTTAACATTCCAGCAGTAAAAATAAACAATTTCCCAGAACTTTGAAAGAACTTTCCAATGCACTAAAAAGCTACTTTGAAAATTTATTTAAACATCTTCTCCATCCCAATTCTTTGATCTTCCTTCTCCATCTATTAGAGTTTATTTGATGGATCCAATTTCAATTTCCAGGTTTTCTCGGTAGTTTTCTCTCAAACAGCCTCAAAACCAATCAGCTGGAGGTGAATACGGATGCAAAGACCCTCCGTCCGATTGCTCGCCTCAAGGAACCCCGTGATTTATTTGCATTGCCGAAAGAAAGAGACTATGACTGCCCCCAGCAAGCGGCACGTTGGCCGATCGAGTGTCAGGTGAGTGTTCCACATCAATAAATATTTCATCTACCAAGCAAAAACTTCCTCCCTCGCAGATTTTTTTTTCAACGAAAACTTCTCTAATATTTGAAATGAAAGTCAAAACAAACACTGAAAATTCTCAGGAAAAATCTATCATCATATGGTGGGAATCACTGAACTGATGAGAAGGAGCCAACACAAAGGCCTCATTTTGAGCTTTTCTTCTTTCATTTCTTCTTTCTTTCTTTTCTTTTTTTTTCAAAATAAGAATAGAAAATTAATTATTGCTCCAAAATAGCCCCAGAGAGGATCACAAATTCAATGTGACACCACTAAATGGGATTTTCTTCTTCACGCCCATTTCACTATTGCCACACTAAAAAGAACATAGCACAGCATTTTTGCTGCCAAAAATAAAAATATTTCCTCAATCTCCAAGAGATTTTTTATGCTTCTCCCAGCTAAAGCACATTCATGTACCGCAGGATAGCGACATAATAAAGAATTAGAGTTGTTTCTTTTATCACTGAATGTGGGTGGCATACAATTCGCGTCATTTTGGCGTATTAAAGTCTCACTCCTCCTGCTGCTGATGTGCACCATTTGCGTTTGTATCCAATTTTATCACCAATAACCTTCTTCGCCATTTGAATTAAATATTACGATGATGTTTATATGTACATTTATTTAACTCTTCGCATACAGGACACATCTTAATTCTCCCTCCCGCCTCCTTCCATGTTACATTTATTTTAACCCCTGGTGTCACTCACATCGAGGTTAAATATGCATGCAATTAATCAAAAACTCACATACACACTATTTTTAATACAACCATAAAGGCTGAGTGAGATGAAAGTGGAAAGTCTTCCGGGAAAATGCTTTGGTTAGTCTGATATAAATTTAACAGTACATACACACTGGACAGCTTTATTTCAACACCACCCGAAATTAGTTTCTAAATGCTTTTGAAACTCTCTGAAACGTTAAAGTTTTGTCCAATATTTAAACTTTCCTTAATTATTCCACAGAGAGTGGAGAATTTTGTGCTTAAAATTGAGGGAATAAATGAATTCTGATTAAAGAATATTTTTTTAAAGAAAGTTTTAATCTCATTCTTGATCTCTGAAGCTTGTAATTTTTAATAAAGTTACCTACCCCTAAAACACAGTCTGTAAAAGGGTGAAATAAATTATTATTATTAAAGTTACCTACAGTACTGTAAAAAGCTTATGAGGAGCTTTAAACTTTAAGCTTTATTGAACGCTGAGAGAAAATATGTAGAAAAGAATTCTTCTGACTCGGGAAACTTTCCCAAAAGCTTTGAATTTCAACAAACCACATACATAGCAAATATAAAATCTAAAATTATTTATTAATTTCAACAGATACACAGCAACCTCCCCAGCCCCCAAATGTAGGTATAATGTGGAGCAAATTCAATTAAAATCAGAATAAATAAGTATTGGTTTGTAATTGCTTTGTACAAATCAATCCCAGAGCGCATTCTAGTGGAAAACTCCAGTGTGTGGCACAATTTGTTAGAAATTGAGCCATTCAGCGTGCAAATTCAATATATCGGAAAAGTTTTCTGCAAACAATTTGTGGAGTAAACATACGGGTTCAGCTGCTTTTCACAAAATTTTAATGAAATTTCTCCACATATAAAATGAAAACTCCCATGAGAACCATGAGAATGTTCTTTATACTTGATTAAATTGAAAATCCCCTCATCCACCCCATATAGTTGAGGAATTTACTCACAAAATTCCATCAATGTCTCATTCTGTGAAAACTTGAAGAATTTTTAACGAAAAATCCATCATAAAAATTAAATTCCCTTTGATGCCAAGAAAAGTGCTTCTGTCGGAAGTATTTTGTCTTTTCTTTTGCAAAAAGCTACGCCATGGGGAATTAAATAGAAGCTCTAAATTTTAAATATTCATCAGTTTAAAAAGAAGGCAGACGACGGTGTGTCTTCTATAGAAAAGCTCTGGTGCTCATAAAAGATAGAGGCCACATAGTCAGGAAGTCAAAATAAAAGGAAAAAAGATGGGTGGGTGGGAATGGAAAATGTGAAGCACAAAAGAAAGTCAGTGTACATTGAAAAGTAATAGAAAATTTAGTATGAAAAATTATTTATTGCCAGTGTGCGTGCTTAATCTTCATTGGTTTATCGAACTTGTCTATACAGACAGTCATCCATACTCCCCCAACCCCCTTTTAGCATAATCCATATAACCGATGGGTTTTCCCACATTTAAATACATAGGGTGGTTTTTTTCTTCACCCAAAGAGCATAACACATATTTTTTAAATGGAAAAAACCCCAATAAAATGTAAAATGACAGAAAATATCGTTTTTTTTTGCCTGATACATCTGTCCCTGTTTGGTGAATTGAAATTTGTACATAGGTATCTGAAATATCGGAATTTTTACCTACAATTCAACAACCTCGCGCCATGCCATCACTCATGAGCAAATAGAGAGGCAGCAAAAAAACCAACACAGAGAGAGAATGAGCCCAACTATCGGAACTCAAATTGTAAATAGTCTCTTCCCTTTGATAGATTTTCATCAAAACAGACAATGGGCTAAATTTGTGGAACATTTTATAAAAGTTTTCCACTTTTGGAAATTTTATCGGTGCAGAAATAAAGATTTTTAGTCAGGAATTTCTAGAAATTTGATGTCCACACCTAGATTTTGGGATATAGAAGTCAGAGCTTGACAGAATCTTTTTGATTTAATCTTGTTTTGATTAATAAATTTGGGAATTTCATCAGTTTTAAAGCTCTAGAGATCAGGCACTTGAAACTCAAGAAGGATGTCTAGATTTTGATGTCCACCCCCTAGATTTCTGACTACAAAGCACGAAATCTTCTAGAATTGTAGTTTTATTTTTTCTGATTAGAAAAATTAAGAATTATGTTGATTTTAAAGCTCTGTGAGAGCTTTCGATTTAACAATGAATAAAATTCAAATCAGATTTTAGTGTTGCATAAATTTTGCCCAGGTTTTGTCATTGATGTGAGGGGTTCATCGAGAGTTCGACAATTTCTGTACGGTCGTTACCTAGGCGAGCGTTCCAATACATAGCGTAAACACCTACATATAGCTAAATACACAAACCCCCCACCCCCTCATCATATACAAAGTTATTTAATGCCTACACACAAATTTTATATCAGGCACTTGTACATAAATCACGATTCAGTCTATCAAGATTACTCAACGGTGTCGTACACGCGGTATTATCAGCACACGTATAGAGGAGACGATCAGCTGCTTTTCCCACCAATAGAGCTTTTAAAAATAGCCCCCGAAACACCATGTCAATTGTCATAATTGCTCGGAAGGAAATTTAGTTTCTACTGTCTCACCAAACACACCACGTTGATTGGGAGAGCATTAAATTAATCAAACGTTACGTGGGGACAAAATTAATG
Source organism: Lutzomyia longipalpis (assembly GCF_024334085.1). Taxonomy (NCBI): domain Eukaryota; kingdom Metazoa; phylum Arthropoda; class Insecta; order Diptera; family Psychodidae; genus Lutzomyia; species Lutzomyia longipalpis. The sequence continues at coordinate 28,811,557 of NC_074708.1, forward strand.
TGTTCAGTGTACGGTGCAAATAATGAGTGTAACGAATTTCATAGTCACCATTCCAAAAGTCTCTCACAGAAATCCAATAAAATGCTTTTGAATGAAACGGAAAAATAGGCGGAAATGTGTGACAAAAATCTCCCTTTATCGTCAAATTTTCAGGTATTGGAAGAACGAATTTATCACATAGAATATGTGCCAGATGCTCCTGAACCGTACTACCAACCCACGGGGAAGGAGCTACAACCACGACCAGTGGGGGAGGAGAATGGAATAGTCATTTATAATTACAATCCTGTCAGTGCAGTTAATTATGTAAGTATAACCTTCACTCAAACACAATTTTCTCACACAGGAACTTCCTGATGCAAAATTTATAAAAGCTTTTGGATGCAGCTTTTTTGGCTTAACCCCCACAAAGTGTCCAAATGTTGGCTTTATTGAATCAAAATATCTCCTCAATCTTCTAATCTACCAATATTGCTATTAATGCCAAAAAAATTAATAAACTCATTTCAGTGAGTAATTATTCTTTGAGCGTATAGAATGATAAAATTTGCATTAAAATACATATTTGGCAAATGTTCCTTTTTACATTACTCTATGTTTTTTTTTCACATGAGGGATATTAACATAAATCCAACAGCTAAGATTCATTTGTTAAGCATGCATACTAAAGATGTTCGAGTCAATTAAAGTGATTACACAGCAAGAGGGAGCAATTTATCAGTGTTGATGGGACAAATTTACGATAATAACAGCGCAAGATATTTCGCTCCTTTTGCTCACAGAATGTTTAATAAAGATGGAATAAAGATAAAATGAGAATGTTATGGTTTATTTTAAGAGCTACATGCGCTCTTGCAAACTATGTTGCAAAACGATGAATTTATAAATATGTTAATGTTGTTGAAACTTTAAGAGGAATATTAAATTTGACAATTTATCACCCAAATCTTGCTTTTCCTATTAAAATTATATTTATTTTAAGTTACTTTTTGAGAGGATTTTTCAGGCAAATAAAAAACACCCTCAAATAAATTTTATCATTGCTCTCAAATTGGATAAAGATAAATAAATTTATGTGTTTAAATCTATTTTAAAATCGCAAAACAATGAAATGTTAATAAAGATATTGGAAGCTTATTTTAAAATTAAATATTTTTCGATTTGTTGACATTTCTATCTCTATACTCTCCCGTTTTGCTCATGACTTAATAAAATTCATAAAATAAACATAAACACTGAAATGGGTTTATTGGAAAAATAAATAATAATCTGATTTTCCGATTAAGTTAAGCGGAAATAAAATTATTAATTTACTGCAGATTTTGTGCCGTCATCATCATTTGTGCCGTACTTTCCCTCCTCTTGCAGGTTGTTGTTTGATTTTTAGCTTCTGCACTTTATTAAACAAAAAATAGTGTGGCGAAAAATGCATTTAATTCTTTTTTTTAACAACTTCCGCCAACAAACTCTTGCATTCATTTGCCCCAAGCAAATAAACAAACAATTAAAAGTTTAATTGCTTTGGCATTCAAACGGGGGAGGGTATGACTCGTAAAAATAAAATTTTCCCTTGCATATAGATAATTTTTTGATGGCTGTAAATTTTCCTTCTTGTGCATATTACCAATTTTTGTGCATGTCACAAGATAAATGCGAGGGAAACATGAACTGCATAATATAGGGAACTATGTATGCTTGATGGTGTATTTCATTGTCAAGTGTGTGAAAATTCATTGTCAGCCAGTTTGTATTTATGAGAAGTCTCTGCAAACATTTGCCAATCTGCATTTGCCAAACGCATTGATTTGAAGCTTTCTTCTCCCATCTCCCCGAAAGTGATTTGTGTGTTGGGTTAATTTGTGTGATTTTAATTTGTAAATATAAAGCGTGTTTTATAATTAGAACTGGGTTTGTTTTATAGTTAGAGCATCAATGCAAAGAAAATTATACCCAACTGTTTTGTAAATATCCTCCCTTTTGGCATTGAACTCGTTGGGTGTACATTCAATAGGGTGTCTCATGAGAAGTGATAATATTAATTTTAATTGATTTTTGTTGTTGATGAATCTACTTGTTTCTAAAATTCAAATAAATTATTTAAAGGATCAGTTTAAACATCAAATTCTACTTTTATGAACATTTTTATGCAATAAAGCATATGCACATGCAGCATATGTTCATAAAGCATACGTTTTTGATCCTTGTTTAATAATGCATTAAATTAATTTTAATTTAATTTTTATTACGGGTTCCATCCGTTTAGATGATTTCCCCGGTGTAATGCATTAAAGAGATAAAAGAATTACAATATTTTGTTAGAAATTATCATTTTTTATAACTATTAAGTTTATTCAAATTTTAGTCAATTTTGAATTAAAAAAATAAAAAATGGTTTGTATTTTCGTTAAATTGTCAAAAATTAATTAGAATTTAGTATTTTTGCTTTTGAAAAATATTATTGGTCTTTAAAGAAATTATTTGAAGCCTTCTTTTAATTTTATTCCGAGAACTTATGAAAGGAATAAACGAATTTGAAAAAAAAAAATCATTAAAAAATCCAACAAAAATTATTTATTAAAAATATGTTTTTTCATCTTCAAAATCACTGATTTTCCTTTCAATAAAATCTAAATAAATAAAAATCAGAAAAAATGGATTGTGCCCTTCAAGTGTGACACCCTTTATTTTTAGGGCAGAAGAAAGCATAAAAATTTCATATAAATTTCTTCCTTCTCTCTCTCCCACTGACCTACAAATAACAATCAATCAATCAATACAATTCAAATAAAAAAAAATCCCGCGGCTATTGTAGACAAATAGAGACAGTGATTCAGATTCTGACGACGATGATAGTTCAGCGACCGAGATTAATTACCCCCCAACTCAACAGTCTGGTGATAAAGTGAGAAAAACCCCGGATACAGATGCAACAGATTCCGATGAGAGTGGAGATGGGAATGATGATGATGATGATTGTGACGACACAAATATCAAATGCAAGAGCTTAAAATTAGATGCACAAATTCAAAAAAAATCAACCGCCAAATGTTGCAATGATGAATTTACAAGCAATCTTCCGCAGTTCAGTCGCTCCAGCGTGGGTGGATCGAAATATTTACTCAATGCACACCCAAATCCACCCGAAATTGAGGATTTAGTATTCGAATCCCGCTTCGAATCGGGGAATTTAGCAAAGGCTGTGAAAATAACATCAGGGTACTATGAGCTCTACCTAAGGCCAGACATGTATACCAATCGCCATACACAATGGTTCTACTTTCGCGTTATGAATACACGCAAAAAAATAAATTACAGGTATGTTGGAATTTTCAGTTAATTATAGAGCATTATCGTTTTAAGGGACCTCTAATTTATTATGCAAAATTGTACTTTAAAATTGCATACATTTAGGCGCAATTTGATAGTAAAATCTATGAACTAATTAAGTGGACAAACATTTAATCAACATTTAAAATGAGTTAATTTCGTTAATTTACATTCAAAATTTAATTTAATTTCCCAATTTATTTTGGTTAAAAATTTAAATATTAAATAGAAAATATCTGGGTCGCCTAAAAGTGTCGCAGCAATAAAATAAAATTTTCAAAACTCATAACAGATGCGATTTTTCCCACATTCAGGTTCTCCATTGTAAATTTAGTCAAATCAGACAGCCTCTACAATGAAGGAATGCGCCCCCTCATGTACTCAACCATTGAGGCCAATACATCTCTCATCGGTTGGAGGAGATGCGGAGAAAATATAACATACTTTCGCAATGATGACACATTGTAAGTTCCCCTCCCCAAAAAACTGAATTCATAAATTTCAGAAATTTTCTTTGCTCATTCAAATACTTTTCCATACCCGCCGTGTAGTCCCCTAAATGATGACGACGATGAGAATGGCTCCTACACCCTAACATTTAACATTGAATTTCAACATGACAACGACACCGTGTACTTTGCCCACAGCTACCCCTACACCTACAGTGATCTCCAAGACTACCTAATGGCCATCCAGCGTCATCCCGTCAAGTCAAAGTACTGCAAACTCCGACTCCTCTGCCGATCATTAGCTGGAAACAATATTTACTATCTCACCGTCACAGCTCCCCAAACGGAAGAGGAGGCAGTTAAAGTGAGTCTCTGAATGATTTATACAAACAACTGAGCCCACTCCCCACACCCCCAATATTCCTTCCAATACGAAGAAGTTAAAGTCCTGGGAAATTCCTCACGCTTGACAATATTTATTGCACACGTAGAGACTCAGAAGTTCATGCTCTGATGAATATTTATTGTATGCCTGGAGGAATTCCCACAAGAGGGACTTTGTTCCCCCTCCCCCAACCCCCGCAATGCTGCAGGTCAGCCAATGCAGATAAAATTGAGTAGGAGATTCCTGGCTTTTCTGCCAAAATTGCAAAAATAGATTTATAACTTGCACAGTCATTTTACTTAGAGATAGATATAATATTGAGAGAATTTCCATATGTTCGTGAACTCTCAAATAAATTCCAAACCACAAATTTTCAAATTGAAATTCTCATTCATAAAATCCGCTTCAATTGAATTTTTTCTTTGTGAATTTCTTTTAAATCAGTTCAAAAGTTTCTTAAGGAAAAAGTTTTCAAATGAAACTTGCATTTCAAACGAAGAATTTTATCCTCAAACTCATCGAATTCCTTTTAATGATTAATCCAACATAATGTATTGGTAAATAGGTATTTATGTCAGAGCATTATTACTTATTCAACAAAACAACCCCCTATAAACAACTATGGATATTTATTATGAATTCCGTGGGAGGTATTATATAATATTAAACGCTTCGTGAAAAGCTATAACAGAAAATTTTTTTTTTTTTTTTTTTTTTTTTTTTTCACAGTTTCACAACATTTATTTACATATTGTCATCATTCTTATATGAGACATTCAATAAATTTTTCACAAAGAGTTACAAATCACGAGGAAATAGAGATACAATAAAAAACCACAGCCATTGCTGTACATTTTTCTGGCTTCACATATCAAAATTTCAATTAACTAAATGACCACAGATAAGCGGTTAAATTTTCCAGAGAACCCCCATAACGCTGAAAGCTCATGGATTTTCCCCAAAAGCTCTTTAATCGTCACTATAGCTTTTTGAAGCTTTTTCGCTTATTAAACTTTGGGGTTTGCATAATAATTTTAGCGAGTTTGTGGGGGGAAAGGATTAAGAGAGAGTGGAAGAGTGGTGTCTCTAAAAAATCCCCAGAAGTGAAATGAAAAAGTTTCGTCAACTTTTATGCTACAACACTGTGAATATATCCATTTAGAAGGATGAAAATGAAGAGATTAAGTTTTTTCCACCAAAATTGCATACTTTTAGGCGACTTTTGGTATTATTAAATCCACAAAATTCTTTAAAGCAAAAATTAATTAGATTTCTTTTAAACTTTTTTTTTGTTTTTGGGGCTAAAAGAAGCGAGCAGTTGTGGTATCAGCTCGTGTACATCCCGGAGAAACCCCATCGTCGTGGATGATGAAGGGGTTAATGGACTTTATCACGGGTGATTCGTACGTTGCAAAGAGACTTCGTCATAAATTCATCTTCAAACTCATCCCAATGCTTAATCCCGATGGGGTAATTGTCGGCAATACACGAAGCTCCCTCACGGGTAAAGACTTAAATCGTCAGTATCGCACCGTAATACGCGAGACATATCCCTCAATCTGGTACACCAAAGCAATGATTAAAAGACTGATGGACGACTGCGGTGTCGTCATGTACTGCGACATGCACGCTCATTCACGTAAACACAATGTGTTCATCTATGGGTGCGAAAATAAGCGGCAGCCCGAGAAGAAACTTTCCGAGCAGGTGTTTCCACTCATGCTACATAAGAATGTGGCCGATAAATTTTCCTTCGAGAGCTGCAAGTTCAAGATACAGAAAAACAAGGAAGGCACCGGGAGGATTGTCGTATGGATGCTGGGTGTAACAAATAGCTATACCATTGAGGCATCATTCGGTGGGACAACGTTGGGTAGTCGCAGTGGAACACACTTCAATACCATGGTTAGTTTATACTTTAAAATCTTTTAAATTCCAGAAATAAATTTATTCTAGAAATAAATCAAAACGTCGATGAAAGAATGCAAAGAAGTCGTGTTTTAACGGAAAATTTTTGAAATTCAAAGCCATGTTTTGTCGTTATAAACGTTTGGTGGCGCTGGCGGTTTTAGACGCTACTAAGGAGTCTAAAAATCAGCCATCTTGAATATTTTCATTGCATTTTAGCTCTGATTTAAGCGTTTTATTTTGATTTTTGTCATTGCAGGACTACGAGCAACTAGGACGTGCCTTCTGTGAGACCCTCATGGACTATTACGACGAGAATCCACTTAAAGTAAATAGGCGCAAAAGAATATTATTGCGATTGAAGAAAATTAGGCGATTAGAGCGTAGATTGCGAAAGGCTAAGAAAGCACAAAAATTGGAGGAGCGCCTCCTCAAAAATGCGGAAATGCAGAAGAAACTTTAATTACTTTTTGCTATTTTGCCAATTTTTTTTTTTCTATTCGTTTTCATAATTCGTCTTATTTTTTATTTTGCAAAAACACGTCTCCTAATCCTATTTTTGCATCTTTTTTTGTGTAAAGTTCAAGATGAAGGAGAAATTTCTTAATATGAGTTTTTTTTTTGAGAGAAAGAGCGAGTTTTTGTAATTAATGTTTGCACCGTGACTTTTGTCTTCACTTTTATGCAATTTTCTTTTCTTTTTTCTTTTAAAATATGAGAAAATTTATAAGAGAAAATTCTTCTGGCACAATGTACCTGAAAAAGAAATTCATTATATTTTATTTTTTTGTTGGAACATGGAAAATTAAATTATTCTTTTCTTTTGCACGTTCTTTTCTTTTGATTCTTCTTCTCCCCCCACATCGCACCCCATCCACCGCAAGTTTTTCTTTCACCATCTTAAGGCGTTTTTGTTTACGGAGTTTGTAGTTCTCTCTTATTTTATTTTACATTCAACTTTGAGCAAAAACTAAAGAGAAGAATTCTTTGAGATATTTCCGTGATGAGAGAAAATTGAAATTAATTCCAGGAGAGACTTCGAATGAAAATCCTCAATCGTCTCTCGAAGGAAGGTTCGAGCGCTGACGAACCCCTAAACATACCTCTATCGGACTATTCGAGGTAAAAGAAAAACTCAAAACTTCCTTCAGACATAAACTTCATTTTCTCGTTGCAATTTAATGTGTCACACGGTCGTGCCTTTCATCTGATTAATGATTTGTTTTCTGCCCGTGCTGCTAACCCAGCGACGAGGGTGATACGAGCTCCGATAGTTCTGAGAATGAAGCCAACAAAAGTATTTACGAGGGACCTTGCTGCCAACCACTGAAGGTGCCACCCTCATCTCCGGTCATGCCATCGAAATTAAAGTGCAATAAGAAGGTAAATTTAATGCACATTTATGCCAACTCTGCTGTTGCGAATTTCTTGGAAAAATATCAATTTATTAGTTTTTCTTTTGGAGTGAAAAATTTTAATGAGTTTCCTCATTTTTTTTGTTTCTTCTTCTCTATCTCACTCCTTCTTACTGCAGCACTTTTCCCCACGATACTTTCCCCCACAGTCGAGCTTCTTTAGCACACACATTTTCACGGCTCGTGAATACTCACAGAGACTCTAATTTGTGCCACCCACCCCTCTTGAAACAGTTTAGAAAATCCAAGTTGAAGCGCCCCGTGACACTGAAGAAGAATCACAAATTCCCCGCGAGACCCATCATGGATATCCCAACGACGGATCCGGGGCTGGATCTGTGCTATTCCACCTCAGATGAGGACTACGAGACAGATGGGGATGTCTTTGGGCGTGTGTGCAAAGGGAAGCTGCTACGGCGGTCACCACAACTCATTGCCGACACGAGCATCCACATGCCACCGGAATTGATCATAACATCGGCCAAAGTAAGACTTGTGGTCAATTAAAATTTTTTATTTGATACTCCTTTTTTAATTAAGGAATAAAGTAGGATAATTAGAGAACTTTGTCATTGAGAAGATAAATTCGCATCTTAATGAGAGAATTCATCTTTCATGCAGAAAACCGACGATGAGCTTGGAGATAAATCGGGGAAAGTGAGTGAAGTCACGGCGCAATCAATCTCGGAATTTCCGCCAATAAACAGCAGCAAACGTGCAAAATCTTGGCACAGCTTTAATCGCTGCATGGCCACGCTGAAGATCACCACAAATCCCACCCAAGATGTGATCAGCTACGACGCCGCTGAGAGTTTGCAGTTGAAGCTGTCGCTGAAGAAGCAAATCTGGGCAGGAGCGTGGCCGGGGAAGAATGGCATTGACCGCTCAAGGCCCCTCTCGTGGGGAGTGTCGTCAATTAGTGGGAAGAAGACATTGGTGGGACATCCGCGAATGCATGATTACGACAGTGAGAGCCTCCTCACGGCATGCTCGCAGAAATTAGCTGCATGGCAGGAGAGTGAGAGGCAGAATGCTTCATCAACAATCCCAGGGGATAAGAAAACACCCCGGAAGCAGACATCAGTATCCGTGGGAGCGATTCAGGGGAAGAGTTTAGGTGAGAAAGGAACCAAAACACGAAAGAGTACAGCAGCCATCGTGACGCCTACAAAATCCCTCCCAGAGGAGCAGGGAAAAACCAAAAAGAAACCCAAGTATTTGTCTCACCACAGTTAAATCTTAAAGCTCCTCAAAATCCTAACACAGCTCATCCGTCCATTTCAGAAGTGCCCTAACGAAGATCGTCAAAGCCACGGATTTCTTCACTCACCTGGCCAAGTCGTCAAAGACCCCCAAAAGCCGCGATGTGCCAAGTTCAGCCCTGCTGGCGCCACCAACTCTCACTAGCAGTGCCTTTGTACCCAATGCCAATCACACGGGGCACAACAAACCAAAGTCCCCAAGTAAATTCCGCACAGGTGCAATTGTCGTCACAGCCGTTCAGCCCGGCAAGAAGTCCAAGAAGCTACGTCCACCGCGTCGTAGGAATCACGAAACGTCCGATAGTGATTCTGAAAATGCCAAGACATTCGTGAGGAAGGTGCGGACGAAAATCAAGCGGAAAAAGGGCAAAAGCAACAAGGAAAAACATTGAAAATTGCACCCCATCCCCCTTAATAAAGAAGTTTCTTATCAAAACAAACCTCCTACGAATTTTCTTAACGGCTTTTTCGCCCCTTTAGCGAATTGCAAATTACACGGCAACTGTGGGAAAAAATTCACTGTTTATTGGGGATTACATCAAACACCGGCACAATTAAATTTAATTGAATTTTCAGGTGGAAAATGAATTTGGAAAATTTGGAAAAAAAATCTTCACAAGAGTGGTTATTTTTTCGACATTTCGACGAAGTTTGTCAATGAAATACCGCAGCGCTGCCTGTGGAGGGAATTGAGAAAATCTTAGCAAGCTCAACCACCAACTCGTCTAAAGGGAAATTTGAAAATTATCATTTTGTAACGGATTTTTTGGCTGAAAGGTTTATTAAAAAAAGAATAAATATTTTTTTTCTCAAGAAAATGAGAAAATTTTCAAATATTTTAAAGATAAGAATACATAAATTTAAATCTTTCAAAGATTCCAAGGAAAGCTCCCTATTATAGCGGGGAAATGAAGGAAAATCATAAAAGCAGATTAATAATTTTATTGCTCTAACTTTGCAAGTAATAAATCATAAAACGACATAGAGAGCACATAAATTTCCCAACATATGATGCAGAAATCCTTATTCAAAATCTCCAAAACATATTGAGCTATTTAACCTGCTGGCCGCCAAGACCTTGGAGCTTCCTTAGAGCGCCAAGGTGGGGTCGTTGAACGACCCCAAGAAGGAAGTCGATTTTCTCATAAACTATAAAACCGGGAACTGTCGGGTCACTACCTTTAGACTCCTTATATAGTCCTCTTGCCCCTTGCATCACAAATTCGCCACCCGGAAACACGCAGAAGAAGATATTAGGGAAAAACATTTTTCACTCCTTTTTCACACTTTCTTCGTGAGAAATTTCCCACGAAGTTGACCGCAACTGCTATTTTTTTTCACTACTTCCCCACATTCCCCTCACTTCCCGCACCGTGATAAATGGCAATATTTCTCGAATATTCTTTATTGTTTTGCACATTTATATGCTTCTAATTATGTTTTATGTTGTTTATGTTACTTATTCGCGATAATTCTGACACTGAGATGGTAAAGTGAGAAAGTAAACACAACCCTTCAACCCCCTTCAACCATATGATTTATGATGTGACTAACTTCATTCTGAGAAATTTTCCTCAGCATGGCCGTTACACCAATTTTTGAATTCCCTTCTTCTACATTTTCCTTAATAACTTTTCTTGTGGTGGACGGATTGAGCTGAAATTTTTACACAACCTCCTCAGATAACTAAAGAACTTATTTCCAAAAGATGGGAATGGTATCTTTTATATTTATTAAGTTATAGCACGAAATATAGGGCTGGGGTCGTTCAACGACCCCGCTTGGCGGCCTAGAGGTTAAACACATTTAATAAAATAATTTTTGAAGAATTTGGGTGAAAATCATAAGCAGAAAATACAAGATTTCCACTCAAAATTGCACCAAAGAAAATTACAAAACTTTTCTCCAATTCCACCGCAATTGGGGTATTTTAGAGAAATTTAATGGGAATCGAAAGAGGTGGAGGAATGCCCCGGAAAACCTTTGAAGCCATCCAAGAAAGCAACATTGATGGATATTTTTAGTCAAACATCTCTCCCCCCAAAACAAGCATAAATAACATTCCAAAAACTCAAAAAGTGTCTTTTTAATGCCTGAGGCATCATTAGTGGTTTTGTGAGTATTTCTACGCGGACGATACGTGCGGAACTGCATGAAAAAATGTCTCATGAGAATTTAATTGATTGCCTACAAAGTGCGATAAAAAAGTCAATTGCAATTAAGGAAAAAATTGTAAAAATTAAGAAATAAAATCTTGAGAAGTTTTTAGAGGAGCATCTGAAGTTCATCAAGAGTCAATTTAGTTGATTTAGCAGGAGTTAACGCCACGTGTTTAACACTTGAACGATATTTAGGAATTTTCAAGATGACTTTGAGGAAGATTGGAAAAGCCACAACAGAGTATTTCTTAAGTGACAATAAACAGAAATGTATTTTATTCATAAAGTTCTGAAATGAAAATACAAAAGATGGAAACACTGTGCAACAAATTAATTAAAATTAGAAAGAGGTGAGAATCTCATATTTTCCAAAAGGGTGGAAAAATCTCTGTAAGAGTGATTGGATATTTTACCATTAGTATTAATTTTAATATTTAATTTGTGCTTAATAAAAAAAAATTTTAAAGAATTTTTTCTTTAAACTTTTCTTATATCCTTTCCTTTGAAATAATTTTCCTAATTTTCCGAATTTGTTTATTTAATCTCATGAATTTCCTCAAATTTTCTAAAGGAAACTCATTGAAGGAAATGCAGCTTCCTCTTTGAAATCCAGCTCAAAAGTTTATGCATAAAAAATATTGCAATAAAATTCGGTGTTGTAGCAAGAACGACAAGAATAACACTTTTCCTCACCCTCCAACTCTCTCAACTTACGGAAAATTATATTGATGTTCCTCGATGAAATAATAGCGATATAAATCTTCGGTAAACAGCGGCATACATCAAAAAGTCATGTGAAGTCATATTTTGGTGTGTGATGAACACTGGAATCCAATTGGGGAGCAACTCTTAATTTTAGCATTCAATAAATCACAAAATGTCTCTATTTTTAGGACGAACCGAGAGATAATTCACAGAAAGAAAAAAACTGCACTGCGACGTATTAATAGAACGATTGTGTTTTCACTTTTGTGTGAAAATTGCTCGTTTGCGGTTCGGTGCGTGAAAAGTGTGGTGAGGAGGACCTCACAATTTAATTGGCGGAATAATTGGGCGCCAACAATTTTTTTTTCACATCAGGAAGGTGGGAAAATCGCACTTGAATGACCTTTTTTTCTGCCAAAGGAGTTGGGGATGCAATAAAGGACATCCAGGAAAATTTTTGTTCCACCCCCTCACTCTGTGTGTTGTTTGGAAAATTCTGCAGCACACACAGACACAGCCCAAAGGTCACGAGAGAAGAAAAATCACTGAATTGAGGAAAAGAAGCAGCAACAAAAAAAAATAGAGGAAGAGTTTGTTGATGAGAATTTTCTCCCCCACGCAAAAAAAGCGAGCGAGAGAGACTCCAAGTTTTTAGAACAAAAATTTTTGATTTCAGTCTTGCTGAAAACGTCCGAAATACACAAATTGTATACTGAGGGAGCCGCACGAGCCGTCGTGCTCCACCAGTCGGAATCCAACTCTAGTGAAAGTCGCTCAGGATACGCAGTTCACGCACAATGTGTCGCTGTACGTCCCAGTACGGGGAGAAAAAGTGAAAGTACCTTGGTGGCCCACGAGGGCTCCCGCCCCCACAAGGACCTCATTCACGCGTAATAAGTTTTCCCGAGTGGACACGTGCGAAAGGAATTACGACGAGGTGTGTGTGCTTGCAAAAAGTGCCGAAAAGGAATAATGAGTGAAACAGATCCACATAATGAGTTGTTGGAGCAATTGAAGAAATTCGATCCGAATGATTGTGAAAGGGAGACATTTACCCGCAAAATCCAACGGATCTGGAAGTCGTTCAACGTGAAAAAAGCCCTCGGTCACATTGGTTTATTCGTCTCGCTGGCAATCTATTGTGGAGTCGGGGGAATTGTGAGTAGAGACTACCCGAAGAAAAAAATTACATTAAACCAGATTATTTTGTGAATTCTGTGCTTTTTGTGTGGGATCATACTGAATGTGAGATTTATTTGTTTAGAATTTATTAGAAGATTCAGTGATTGTCGTGAGACAAAATTGGAGCATTTATTCAATTTTAGTTGCATCCAATATGGAGAATTTAACGGTTTAAATTCAAATAAAAATTAGAAAAAATAACGAAGAATAAATAAAAGTTTATAACGTAAGATAAAAATAATGTCACATGTTGTAAAAGTGACGTAAAACGTTAAAAATTCACTTCAAGAGCTAGAAAAGAAAATTTTAAATGTTTAAAATAAATATTAAACGTTAGAAAAAAGTCAAACGTTAAAAAATCATTACACATTTAAATGTGATGCTACTTTTTATTTGTGCTTTTATCAACATCTTTAGAGTCTAAAGAAAATCTCAAAATACTTTCTTGAATATATTTCGGCTCCATCTAATCGTGACTCAGAAAAAGACTAATGTTGACTCAACTCCTTTATCGCGACTCAAATTTTCCCTTATTTAGACTCAGCCTTTGCCTAATGTAAACTCAATTTTTCTTTTATATGTACTAAAATACCTAACTTTACCGCGAGTTTTAACTTGCGTCAACATTAGTTTTAAGCAATAGGATTTCTTGCTATGTCCCTAACTTAATGTAAAATTTGATTTTTTTTTAGTCATTAAGGAAAGTTCTTTCTTTTCATAAAAAGCTCATTTTTATCAAAATAAGAAATTTTCATCAATTTTCCTGTAAAAAAAACTTTTCTTTTTAAAAAATAAATTTAAGAAAAACTTTAAAACGCTTAAAACAAGACTCAAAAAAATAATTCCAATTGATTTTGAATGCCCAGCAATAAGCAATATCAGGAGCTTTTGCTTTTCTCTCATGAGAGACAAACTATAGGTATGTAAGCAGAAATGTTAGGAAAACTTGAAGGCATTCTTTAGGAACATCGCACACATTGCTTTTCCCCGTAATTATAGAAAGTTGTCAGAGCACTCAATTTCTTGCAGATACTCTCCTCGTCCCCATGTAGCCAGGAATGACACGATTCACTAAATTGTATGTCGCTCGAAATAGACACTTTATTGTTCTGGGACACTTCTCATGCGAGTTGATTTCGCGCTGATCCAGGTTCTGCAATTTCAAGTCATCAAGTGAATCTAATCCGAGAGAATGCTGTGAGAATAATTAATTTAGCAGGGGGGTGGGGGAGGGGAATTAAAACACCTCGTCCATCTCGAATGAATAATCACGATGCGATCCAACCACATTTGTTGGGACTAATGAAGTTCTCCGCTACGGAGAATGTTTGCTAAACATTGCCGTATAGCATCTAAATGGCGTATTGACAAAACAGATTGTGATGTATTGAATCAACAGTGCGCGAGTGCAATTTAATCCTTTATTGATGTACAAGATTGGATATTTACTTTTCACACCACCCCCACTTGCGCGCTATCAAAATGGAACTTAAACACCGCATGAAATTAAATCAGCAATTGGGGCCATCGTCTGGCTCTCCCAACCACATGGTTGTATGGCTTTCTATAAAAGAGAGGAAAGTAATGGAGTGATTAAGTGATACACCAAAGTATCCATATGAGAGACTTCGTGAGTAATCTCTCGCATGGCTTAAGATGCCCAGAATAGATCTTGATCCTCGCCGGCCACATAAGAATGATGAGTAAGAGGAAAACTTCCCAATAATTTTCTCTATATTGGATTTCTTCGGTAATTTCCCGCGCATTTATTTAACACTAAAACTTCTTTCTTCACCGCCGTTTGTATGCTTTTCACGTTATTTTTTCTTTCCCAAAGAAAATGTTGATCATCGCAACGGAGTGTCATCCACAGAAAAGACACAAAAAAGAGCACAAAAAGAGGATTTCTGTGAACTTCTAAAAATATATAAAGCATTTTGTGAAACATTCTCTCTCACACAGGGGGATTATCTCTTTCCCAATGAAAATATATCGAAATTTCTTCACAGCTTTTTGTCTTTATATTTGTATCCATATTTTTCAAGGGAAGTACGAGTTTATTGATGCGGTGTACCGACATTATTTTATTTAAAGGATCTTATTATAGAAATTAATTTAAAATGCACTCCAAGATTTTTTTTAATCCGTTCTATATAATTCTAATTTTGATTCTTCTTAATAAAAAGAATTTTAAATAGAAGAAAAGCTTTGTGGTGTACATTTCTTGATCTTGACTTGGTTTCCCTTTGCAAGATTTACAAAGAAATATTTTTTTAACATGTATTTAATCGTTATTTGATGGATAGTTCCAAATTTTTAGCACGCACTTCTGCTATCTCTCGAAAACGAGATTATTGCCTTTCCATCTTGATGTTTTACAACTTGTAGCAATTTTTATAGTCCCCAAAGTTCTGTTGGCAAAAAAGAACACGGAATTTCCTTCTCCTTTCGTTGTTTATTTTTTTCCTCAATGGAAACACTTTTTGGCACTATTTCCTTGCTACTCTCCCCTTTTGGTAAACCACGAGGCATTTTTACGACCCTCCACATCGTCCTCATATTGACAAAATTCCCTTCACGCATTCAATTAGCGTGGCGGAATATAATCAATGTTCCTGCGGGGGAGGATGTTTAACGAGAGTGACATGATCGTTTGCATAATTTTATTATAAAGACACAGATCACAATCATTCTTATCAAATTACGAGGTAAATTGTCGCTTCGCTCCAATTTACCTCGCCCCGCTTCGCGGGGATTTGTTGCGCTTCGCGCAAATTTTAGAGGAAAAAAAATTGTGATGGTTTGATTGAGGCCACTTATAAATCCTGGAGAAAAATTTTGCAAAGAGAAGAAATCAATTTCATACAATACTTTAGGCGCCAAATTCAAAAATTTGCAAAAACTACATGAAATCTCTATGGGGGCTACCTGAAGGGGGGCTTTGGGGGGAAAATGGATACGGCCATCTGAAACCGCCTGTTATAAGGAGCCTCTGTACCAAATTTCATCGCGATCGGACAAACGGTGTGGATTTGTATAAAAAAGTCGGAACGACGATTACCAACAAACAGGCCTTTCTTTATTATATAGATTACAATAGTTGAATATAAATAAAATTTACTATACTCCCTCGAACTTTGTGTCTTTCGGAGGAATTTAATTTGAGAGAAAATTCCTCCCTTTTGTCTTTAAAATAAATAGTTTTCCTTGCATAAATTTTCTTCTCTCGCGTGATAAATGGTTGGAAAATAATTTAGAGGCACTTGAAAACGTCTTTCTGTTTTCTTTCAATTTTCCCCCAGAAGATTAATAAATAGTGAAAGAGAGGAGAGCACTTAATCTTTCATGAAAGTTATTGAATGTTCAATTTTCAATTTGAATTATTGCGCCATATATTAAAGAGCGAGAGAAAATTCCTCAACGCTCTTGACCTTCCAGCGGCATAATTTTTCTCTGTGCAGCACACCCGCATAGCAACTTAAGAAGTCGATCTATTAAAAAATTTAACTATCTTGTGAGAAAAAAAAGAACATTAACGATCTATTGGGTGTCCTAATGATTGGAAAACTTGATGAACAGATGTGAGCCTGTAAAAACAAATTTATGGTAGTTTTTCCGTACACATGAGTGTGAATGAAGCTGTGAGTGTTGACTTCCGAGAGTTTTCTACTTTAAGCCTCTCTCTTCTGGGAGCTTTTCCGCATGATTAGTAAAACATGGAGGTGCGGGATCACCACTCATTTTCATCCATCCATCAGATAAGCACTTGAAATGTCATCGAAATAATTCAATTTATCTCTCCTTCGTTTATTTATTCAATACATGCTCGGAATTCTTCACTGATTTGCTTTAGGGGTTGAGTGAGATTAGATAAATTATGTTTAATTTTTCAGTTTAAAAATGATTTTTTTACTGGATTTAATTACTTTTTGTTCTTGTTAAATTGTGACAAAGGAGACAAATAAAATCTTTATGAAAAGTTGAATTTTGTTGAAAGTTTTAATGATTTTATTTTACAATTAATTAAAATATTTATTGGAATATTAAAAAAAAATTAAAATACATTATACTGAAGATTTCGATTGAATAGAATTTATTGGAATTTCTTTTCAAGTGTTCTCAGAATCTTTTCGCAGCTTTTCTTGAAAATAGAAATGTTTTACTAAATTAATTTAAATTATTCTCTAAATTCTAATTCTAAACCAAGCTTAATTTTTGCAAACTATATAATTTAGTGAAGCGTTTATATTTTTATGTAAAGTTAATTTATGTAATTTGAAGAATTCGAGCCTAATTTATGTGATTTAGAACTGCCTTTATATTTTCTTAGGGCTTTCTGATTTATAAGGAAAAGCCAAGAGAAAAGTATTAGTGAGATTTCCCACCCGTAGTTTTCTTTATTAGCAAAATAAATACCCCTATGTGAGAGAAAAAGCAAAAAGCCCAATTTTCTTACATAGATAAATTCTTTGGGTTGTGGCTCATTGACCCCCTTTAGTGTTTCCCAATGACCCCCTAATGATGTCCCCCATGAAAAAATTCTACCTACATTGCTTGTCTGCTCAATATTTCCTCATGAAATCTGTCTCTTTGGACACAATTTGTGGGGGTTTGTCTCCTTGGTTTTTTTAAATTATGGCCCCACAACAGCACCAGAGCGATGTGACGGAGATGTCCGGCCGGGAAGGAATCAGCAACACAAAACCCATTTATTTGCTTTTATGACCACATCGAAGTGAAAATGCTTCTGGATATAGGAATTCACAAAAGCGAGAGATATGTAAGAGCAATATGGCAATGTGATGACACCACAGGCACACCGAGCGAATCATCCGGCTAAATGGGATAAATTGAATAAATATCGTGCTGCCTTTTTGGTGCGTAAATAATCTCGAATATAATGTGCAGCATCTCAATGGGAAAGATTTTCATTCACTAAACTCCGAGACGTGACAAAAAAAACAGAGATTCTCTCCTCCAGACGTTCTCTAATCAGCTCTCGCGTGTTTTGTGGGGAGGATATGTTTTAATCTTCAGAGACGTTTAATTGCAATTTCCGCAAGAAAATTTTTCCACAACCACCTATTGATCGACTTCTGCGGGTCGCACACACTTTGGGCCAGGAAATTGAATTCATTTTCTATTTATATATTTTTACAGAATATTATTTAAGTAAAAAAAACTGTTACCATTTCCTATAAAAACAGTCTGTGAGGCTATTTTTGAAACATCACTCTGAGTACTTCTCAATATTTTGCAACACTTTGCCGAAGACGAGTTGTGAGGTTTGTTTTGCAACTCGAGAAAACCAAAAGGCAAAAAGGGGAAGGTATCTGTTGAACTTTAATTGTCTTTTGATTGATTTTCAAAGGCATTTGAATTAGCTTAAAAATTTCTTTTACCTTGTTTCTAAAGTGTTGTAATTTTATATAATTAAAAATAAAATCTTGCAAAGACTTAGGACTTGAATTACAATTATGTGAAGTCTTCTAAAAAACTCTAGAAAAGTCAGTTCTTAACAAAAATTCTTGAAATCTTGCGAAAGAAGTTTTAACACTCTTTCTTTAATCGAATCTATTCGATTTTTATGAAAAAAAAAAACTTTCTATGCCATTTTTGTGCATTTAAAATCAATAAAGAATATTTTCAGAAAATTCTAAGCAGAAAATTGGGAAATCTGGCTTTTAATATAGATTTTCCACCAGATACCCACCCCCTGTGTAGGAATAGAAACTAAGACGCATTAGTAGCAATAAAATACTTCCTGGGAAAATGATTCTTCACAAATCTATATCATTAATTTGGATGATCATCAGTAAGACTAAGAAATATGCAAATTGATTATCTAAATCCTTCTGTGAATGTACAATAAATATGCCGCCAGTTTGTAAACAATTTTTAATTACATTCTAATGGTGTGTTTCATTTCATTAAATCTCGAGCACAGGTATTCCGGGAACTGGAGCTACCAGCCGAAAGAGCACGTGTTGTGGAGTTGCGTGACATTGTGCGGGAAAAACGACTCAATTTCCTCACAGCAATTGCCAATAATACCGATGTGAGGAACTTGGAGCGACTAATATCGATGGAATTAGCAAAGTATGAGATTTCAGTGCAGGAAGCCGTTGAAGGTGGTCTAGTGATCTCCATTGATGACGATTTTCCCGCTGATGAGGAGAAATGGAGTGTAATGCAAGCTGTTTTCTTCTCATCCACCGTTCTAACAACAATTGGTGAGGAAAAAAAATACAGATATATTCCATTTCTTCAAGACCACCCACAATCATGCGCGACGATCATTCAAATGCTCGTGGTTCTCCTCAATCATGCTGAAACGTTTAAGATCGCATCATTCTCTCATTTTACTCTCGTCTTTCTCTCATTTTCGCGCGCGGAAAATTTATAGGATGAATAACTAATTAACAAAGAAAAAAAAGCATCTTCTTGACTGCCATCCATAAAACATTCGACAAGATCATTTATCATTTTGCAAATTGCGATTAGTTACGAGACCGCGTGCCACGCAGATAAATGATTTATCTCTTTTACATTTTACTCTTCTTTTTTTTCATCTCCTTTTTACTCTCAAAGGATACGGCAACATTGCCCCAGTGACGTCATCAGGAAGAATCTTCTGCATGTGCTTTGCACTCATTGGAATTCCACTCACACTGTCGGTTATTGCTGACATGGGACGCCTCTTTGCAACAGCAGTCTCAACTGTTGCTAAAAGTTTACCTTCACTGCCAAGTAAGTCGTGACTAGACGCATTCAATTTATTTTCTTTATTTTATATTATGTACAAATGCTCAGATCGTGACGTCACACCTACGTATGCGCTCGCAGAACTTTTTATTAATTTCCCGCATTTGTATTTATTTTCATATTAATATATAATAAATATGGATTAACATATTGAGCGTCATCAAACTCCGCTTAATGACTTCTCGCAATAACTGGGGCTGAACTTTATTAATGTGATTTATTGTAAAATTGATTGGAAACTTCCTATCCAGGAATTTAGAATAGAAAAAGAATTAATTTTAATTAAATAGGAATTTTTAAAATGAATATAAAAAGGTTCTAATGAAAAATTAATTAAATTAAGATTAACAACAAATTGCGTTCTATTTTTTTTATTTTTTTTTTTTTATTTAAGAGTGACTTTTATTTTTTCTTAAATAAGTATTTCGATTCACGTAAAACAGACAATAGACTAATTATTGGATTTGACTTGCAAAAATAAAATGTTTTGCTAAAAAAATAAATTAAAAATTCAAAATAGGATTTTTCAGAGAAAAAAATAAAGAAAATAATTTAATAAAATAATTTAATTTAAATTCATGTCAGATTGTGGGTTTATTTGCGTAAGTGCACCATTTATAGGAATAATACTTGGTATGCCACGATTGTGGTATACCAACTAATACTTATTTCACAATATGATTAACAAAACAAAATGATTTATTGACGAACTATGCGAGAATTTATTAAAAGTTTCCATTTATTCCTAAACCGCATTTGATTAATGGAAAAAGTTATTAAAAAAAAATTAATTGTAAACGTTTCTTTGTAAAATAAAAAAAAAATTGAGGAAGATTTTTCAGATTATTCAGTAACATTTTGGGGAATTTAATTTCTTTTTCAGGGATCTTTTTACCAATTATTTTAATTAATTTACTTATATTAATTTTTATATTTATAATTTTGAAAATTCTAAACAATCAAACTTATAAATTTTCTTTAATTTAAATTGAAATTGAATTGAAACGGATTCTGAGGTTATTTATTCAGCAATATTTCGAGGAATTTAGCATTTTCCTCAGGCCTCTTTTCTACCATATTTTCTAAAATTCTTGAAAGAATTTTTTATAATATAAAAAAATATTTTCAAATGAAAAAATTCTAACAAAGAATACAAATGTTCTTAGAGGTACAAATTCCATTATTTTCTGCTTGCTAACTCATAAAACAACTAAAGATCTAAAATGTACATTAAATTTTGTCCTACGGTGTTATTTAAACATGCTTCTCATATTTCATTTACGATTTGTTTTCTTAATTAATTACATACATATAAGGAACTCTACTGGAGATCTAACTCATTCATAATACTGTGTATTCTAAACTTGATTCGCGTTGATTCTAATTTGTATTTTATGAAGCAACAAGTGAGTATTGCATTGCAGGAATTTATATTGTCCAATCGTTGATTGTTGGTACATATAATAAATAATTCCAGATGTACAATTACGAAACAATAAAGTCTTGATTGCAAAGTAGTTTTCCCACGAATGAAACTGATGCTTTTCCGGGATTTTTCACAGAATGGTGTCGTGCCAAGGAGGACGCCGACTTTTCCAGCAGAAGATGGTTATATGCTCTGTCTGCAGTGGGCTTCCTGGGACTCTATTTGGCCATTGGAGCTGCTCTCTTGATTCAGTGGGAGGAGGATTGGACATTCTTCGATGGCTTCTACTTTTGCTTCATCACAATGACGACAATTGGTTTTGGTGACGTTGTTCCTCGTGAGTTGAATTAATTTTTATTTGTAGCGAAATTAGGTCCTTTCTTGAGGAATTAAATGAATTTCTTTGATTTTTCAGAGAAACCAAACTACATGCTGCTCTGTACGTTGTACATTTTGGTTGGATTAGCTCTAACATCCACAATAATTGAGCTAGTTCGACGGCAGTATGCACAGAGTTGGCAGAAGCTACAAGCCCTTTCGGGACCTCTGGCGGAAACTCTACGGCGTCTGGGTGCATCAGGTGGTGCAAGTGGGCTGGATGTCTCAGCACTGCAGAATGACCTAAAGCGCGTACTAACTGTACGTAATATGATGCAATATGGCGATGTGTAGTGAAAGTCTTAGATGCGAAGAGAGAAATTTTCACCTTTATTTTCAACATTCAATATTATAGGTATCAATGCCAAGAAGGCATGGCTTCAGTGGACCCAGTTCCGATGGCGATGATCAGGAAATGGCGGCTCTCGAGGCAATCACCAATGCCATTCTGCAAGAAGTCAAGGAGGCAGCACACCAAGCCCACAAGCAGCATCCCAAAGTTGTACAAATAGTTATATATGAGTCATCTGTCTAATGATCCATACATAATACATGTCGCGCGATTATATATTCAAACTGTCTAGTCTGGTTTGCGAGGAAATCACAATTTTCTAAATGCACACACATTACAACACGCATTTTATGTAACTTATAGTCACGATTAGAAGTAAATATAATGTATAAAATTGTCTTTATAATATTTAGATGCAATTGAGATTTATTATTATATATATATTAGTGGTTAAAATAAAATGAAATCTTTTATAATATTTTTTTCTTTGTTTCTTTCATATTAAGATGGGAAAATTTGGAAACTTGCCCGAGGGTGTTAATATTTTAACAAGAAAAAAAATTCAAATTTCGTCATTTGTGGGAAACATTCACCCCCAAAACTCACTTCTAACCACAACAAAATTCCACAATATTACTTAATTTTTTTCTTAGAATATTTTTGTTGAATTTATTATTACCGCCCTAGGGGGTTATGCATGCGATCACACCATTAGAGATCCTTAAGAGCTTTCCTCGCGCAATAGCTTAGAGCTTATTGGCTTAGAGAGGGTACAAATTAAATATTAAATTAAATCATATTCTATAGCTTTCGCTGCATGGATAATTACAACTTCCCGATATTTTGCACTTTACTCCCTGCGATCGAGAAACTCTCAGTCAGAGCATAATATTAATGCATATTAATTAGCAAATAAAATGGTGACGTATTTCCATATGTTCAACACTCTTGCGCACATTGTGCATGCATTTTCACCTCAAACACCCATCTGGGGAAAATCATCGTAGCTCTACTAAAATTCTCAGCATTGCAACCAAGAAAATAAAAATTGAAAATGTAAATGAAAAACCTTGCATACGGATCACAATCCAATTGAACTTTTTTTCACTCCATGATTCTTGTATTATGGTATTTACAAAGAGCGCATGTTGCACCGCATTAGAGAATACATCATTTTGCAGTTAGTGGCATTAGTAATTATTTCCTAGGTATAGATCGTCACAAGAAAAACGAGTTTCCTCGCTACTGATCAGTTGGATAGAGTTACATTAAAACGGAATATTTCTACTTCCCTCACCTTCTTAAAAACTCGCGTTCTAAAAGCTCACACAGCATAGTGTTGGAAGTGCAAAGAAAAAAATGCTAAAACGGCAATTTTCCAGACTCTTTTAGCTTTTAATTTCCATGATTAAGTTGTCGATTAGGTTATGTTGGCGGACAAACACTATGTGTGATTTTATAGGATTCTCAGAATAATCACCTTTATCATTAAATGAAGGAGAACTTTTGAATTTAACTTGTTTTTCATTTATTAATTTAATACAAAAATAAAAATAAGTAAAACAAGATAAAGTAAATGCTTTAGAAAATTTTTAAAGACGGAAAAAACCTTAGAAATTAATGATCGATTCGAATGATTTTTTCTACAATAGATGTTAATCCTGTGTGATCGTTAAGGAATGGATTAGTTTGCTCAGATAAATGCCTTATAACTTTCCGGAGCTTTAACCCCTATCTGGAGCTTTTTACTGGTGATAAAATAAGACGATTTCTTAGACAAATTAATACCTATTTCTTGATGATTACGGAGAAAAATCTCTGGATCGAATTATCCTTAAGATCCTTAAAGTCAAGTGAAAAGATAAAAATCTCATTAATCTTTTCCTTAAACTTATTATAAAATCTTCTAATACTTTTTTTTAAGTTAGGCAATATTAAAAGCTTTTAAAGCTTACATATCTATTATTTAATAAATTTAGTCTTTTATGTAGAGAACTTTCTAGCCCTCAAGCTAGATAAATTGCTAAATAAATTTCTGTAAAAAAAATTAACGACAGCAGAATTTTTCAAAGCTTTTTATGCAAAAATTTTTTGTAGTCAACTTCATCTTGAAAAAATAATTTCAAGCAAAATTTGACCCTTTTTTTCATCCTCTTCATTAAAATTTTAAATAATTTCTATATTTTAGTATAAATATTAAAGAATTTTCTTATTGATCTAATTTTTCCCAACTTCACCCACTTTTTCACTCCTCCTTCCGCCTTAATTTCCCATCAAATCTTTGCAACTTTATGCAAAATCTGATATTGATTCAAATAACTATTTTATTACGTTCCAATTCTCATAAAAGTCTACCTCAAAAGTAGTTTTAATAACGTTTTGCAACACCTCTTAGTCTGGAAAGACATCCGGTGGAGCTCCACGCGACACATGATGTTGAAATTGTCTAAACCCCTTTCCCTTTTCAACTGCCTGTCTACTAAAATCTTGTCTTTGAGTATTTTGCAAATCTTTAATTTGTGATTTTTCTCAATCTCTCTATATCAAGTTCTATTGGTCCAAATACAAAAAAAAAGAAAAACAATCCGGTGGACTTTGGGCTGTAGCTTTCTTGGAAGTGAAAAAGAAGTTTCGAGACAGCTTTCAAGCTTACTTGCTTGGGCTTGTGGGGCTTGTGAGATTCCTGAAGCGGCCCAAGCTGAATGGAAAATCCCATAAAGTAAGTATATGGTAGGTACTCATGGTGGCTCTAAAAAGAGGTTGTTTCCACAACACCACCGAAAAAAAAAGACGCACAAAGTAAAATTTATCTGAATATGTGTGTGATAAAAAGCAAGATTTTCCCCCCAAAAATATTCCATTTGATGGACGCGCGGCGTGTGTGTCAACTGCATCGGTAGCTAATTGCATACAATTATTCGATACATACCTTTATGTATTTTCTATGGTGCTCTCGTCGTGCACACATACCGTATAGAGGTGCGTTGCTGTGGTGCTGGTGTAAGCTCTCATTGGGTATATATTACTGGATTTTATCCGTGGGGGGATGATGATTATGCATACCGCGGAGAAGCCTATATAAAAGCTGCCTGCCACTATGGAAATCGGTCAGTTGTGCTAACGCTGGACTTCAACGACTCGAGGAAGTACTTATAGTGAAGTTTATTAATAGATAATAAAGTTGTGTTCTACATATACATCTCAAAAACTCTTCTTATAACTTATACATCCAGTTTCGGATAAAGAATACGCGGAGCATCCAGAGCCAGACAGAGATTGTGATTATTTAGTGCTATTACAAGTGGTGAAGCATTCACAGAGCCTCAAGTGAAATGATTTATAACTTCCCATATTGAGTGTGAGAGTTGAATATTCTCCTTCCCCTTCCCAAAAAACCTATTCAATCGCCTGGAAGATCCTTCATTGAGAAAGAAAAAGGATTTTCCTTGCTTTGTATAGTGTGGTGTGATTTGGAAAATCATTTAAATTTCGAGGATTTTCCCTGTTTTTTGGGGACACTAAAATAGTGCAAAAAAGCCCACAATTTGTTGGATTAACAAACTCACTTCTCTCGCGCTATCTGGATTATATAAAGTGGATTACATAAGAAAGGACTCTTATATAGCGTGCAATCATGTCCAATACCGTCGCTCCTGATTTCCCATTGGGACCAAATACATGGACAGCGAATAGTGTTTTCTACTTACTCCTCGCTCCTGCTATTCTCTTGTGGATTATTTACTGGAAATTGTCCCGTCGTCATCTTGTAGAATTGGGTGAAAAATTACCAGGACCACCGACTCTTCCCATTATTGGGAATGTAATGAGTCTTCTGGGATCGCCCCACAGTGAGTTCCTCTTTTTTTTCACATTGAATTAAACCCTCCAACACGCGCGACCCCAAGAAATAAAAAAAAAGTGCTTCAAAGTGCCGATTGAGGTGGCAAGAAAAATAAAAAAAAATGAGGGGCCAAGACGAACAAATTGATGTGCAATTACCATTTTTTATCATCTCTCTTCTCTCTCTTCCCCCTTTAGAAACATTTGCAAATGTTATGGGAATGGGCAAACTATACCCAGGCGGAGTTGTACGCTTGTGGATTGGGCCAAAATTGACGGTATTCCTGTACGATCCGAAGGACATTGAATTAATTCTCAGCAGTCACATTTACATTGATAAATCCACCGAGTATAGCTTCTTCAAGCCATGGCTCGGAAATGGTTTATTAATCAGTACAGGTGGGTTGTGCAATTTTTTTTTCTGTGTAAAGTACATTTTACCCCAAAACATTGCTGGATGGAAAATAATCCCATTTTCCCCGTGAAACCCAAAATCCCCCACCATCAATCCTCCACGTGATATGCGCAGGAAGCAATTTTCTGCCGCTCTTTAGGGTTTTATGGAAGTAAATTGGATTAAATTTTGCTTTATTTTAGGCCACAAATGGAGATCACATCGACGAATTATTGCGCCCACGTTCCATCTCAACGTCCTCAAGAGCTTCATAGATCTCTTCAATGAAAACTCACGACATGTGTGCAACAGACTGAAGGATGAAGTGGGAAAGACTTTCGATTGTCACGACTACATGTCTGAGGCAACAGTGGAAATTCTTCTAGGTAAGAAAAGCTTTACTTTGTTTCATAAAATGGTTTAAAAAAATCCCTTAATTTTCGTGAAAATGATTGAGTTTTTAAGTGAAGAAAGTGCATTTACGATACAGAACAGAAAATCTGTTCAGATAAGACAGAAAATTAATTAAAAATTAATTTTAATGGCCTTAACGTAACTTTAATTTATCACAGAAAGAGCATAAGTTATGGATTTAAAAAAAAAACACTTAAAGAAAATATAAAAATTCAGAATTTTTCACATTTAATTTTTCCAACTTCCGAAGAAAATTGTTGGGCTTTTTATTTAGGAAGATTGATTCTGCCAAAAATCTTTTATTTTTTGTTCTTTAAACTTGAAAATTGTTCTAAAATTTTGACCGTTGATTTTTTTTAATCGTTCTATTGTGATTTCATAAAAGTTCGACAGGAAGAATTTGTTGTTCCAGGAAATAGCCAGAAAGATCTTTAAAGATTTCTGTAAAAGAAATTTTCCTTTCAAATTAGAGTAAAGAGAGAAATAAACTGTCAAAAAGTTTAAAATATTTGTCACAGAATACCAAAAATCTTGCAATTCCAGAGTTTTAAGAGAAAATAGGTAAGATTTCAATAAGATAAGATAAGAATCAATCCCTTTATTTAAAATGATTCTACAACGAAAATAACCGGAAAGGAAATATAAAACACGGAAATTATTTTCCTTTAAATTGAGAGAATAGGACAAAAGATCTTTCTTGATTTATTTCATGATTTTTTGATCTGAAAAGCTTAAAAGAAAATGCAAATGTGTTGATTTGATATCAATTTTCTTGGGAAATCTTCATTTACATCAATTTTGTAGAGCGTCATCAATTTTTATTTATTTAATGAACGAAAGTAATGTCATAAAAAATTGAAACACATACATATATTTCTTCAATTTATTTTAATAACTCCAAAACTCGCTTTTCCCATTAGGCATGGAAATTTACTGTGAGGAAAATTCTATAATAATATCACAATGAATTTAGTACTTTAAATGAATGAGAAGGAAGAATTCACGCGAATGAAGGGTGAAAATACTTTTCCTCGCGCCTCGATGTCTCTGTGAAAAAGCTCCGAGGAAAGCTCTTTTGGGGCGGAAAATTGCAGGGAAAATGATACAGCAAATATTGTCGTGGCATTACAGCAGAAAAGAGTGGGTAAGAAAGTGGGGGAAGGATCGTGTGCGTTCAAAGTGGTTGTAAAAGATGGTGATAATCGAGTGAATTAATGTACAGAGAGGAATTATGCAATTGCTTGCTGACACACTATCGTGGTGCTAATATGTAATTGAAGCATAAATTGTATATATAGTCCAATTGAGAGAAACAGGTTGAAATCATTCTTGAGGCGCACATATGGTGCGCGGTGTTGATGATCTCTCATGGTGCGCGCATGAGAAATGCATCTCTCTTTTCTCCCCATGTGTTGTTGCTATGTAGAAAGTGAATACTACTTGCAATTTCTTCACGAGAGGAAATCTCTGTGGTCCACAGAGAGAGAGTCTCCAGCATAGATAGAGTATATAGTTAGAAGAAGGTGACGCAAAAAACGAGACTTGTGATTAAAATGAATCTCTCTCGTTTATTATTTAATCGCAACTATGGGTCTGTGTGTTGCATCTCTTTGCGCACGGATTGGAGATGTAAAAACACAACTATTATGCAGTTTGAACGTGAGACAGGGTTGCACAGATCGTGGTGCGGGATCCTTAAACAGTGTGACTGCGGCGCACGTAATCTAATCATATCGCGGTTACTCAATTCTTCAGTCATGGCGTTGTTGTTTCCATCGACATCTCACACCGCGTGCGTAATCTGACTTGACACACATTTTTCGACTGTAAAGAGCTTTTCCGGCGCTTTTTTCCACTCTTCTTGCACTATGAATGTAGGTAGTACAAGCAGTTCCTACATAGAACAAGTTTCAAATTGCAAAACTTTCCACCGATTTAATTGAATTTAATAAATTGAAAAAAAAAGCTACGAAAGCAAAGAGTTTTGTGAGAATTCTGGTTTGAGAATATATCCGGATTTTAGAGCCATAAATTTTATTTAAAAAATAAGTGAGGAAAAGTTGCTTATTTGACCCAAAAAATCAGCTTTTGATTAGTTGAAGTTGATTTAAAAAGCTTCAGGGTGTGCTGGATTTACAATTCCGTGTTAATTTATATTTGCTGGTAGTTTTCTTCAAGGAAGTAAACATGCCTTTCTTGGTTAAATTCTTGAATATTTTTGCATTATTTGAATAATGGAAAATTTAGGAAAGGGATTGAATATTTTTCAAACATTAATCTTGATTTATTTGCAATAAAATTCCGTAAGTTTCCTTCTTAACTTTTCTAGATTAGCTCTCACAATTTTTGAGATATTGACTTAAAGTAGAAGTATACAAATGAAAATTTTTGAATTTTCCTACATTTTGCTTTTTATCGCATTGAAATATCTCAACTCAATCGAAAGATATTGATGATCAAACACATCATGCATTAAACTTTGGCACACTTTGTATATAAAGCACGATGGAGGCGCCTGGTTGTACCAGACGCCTCCATCACATTAATTTGAAATAAAAAGTTAATAAAATATGAATTAATTTAATTTTTTCTGACAAAATCAGTGCAAAAACTTGACTAAAAAGAATAGTATAAAAAAAGAATTTCAGACAAAGTATATCAAGAAAAATGCTAGAAATCTTTCTAGATGCATTTTTCTTGATTTTATGACTGAAATTCTATTTTTTTATTTCTGTTTTTGGTCAAGATTTTTAATATGATTTATAAGAAATTAATTTTAATTTGATTTATATTTATTCTACTTTATTAAAATCTAATTTCACGAGGAAAATGAAGAAAATTCAATGTTAAGGAAATATAAAAACCGAGAAAACATTCTAAGCTTATTTTCATCATTCTGGAGCATTAAACTAATGTTCACAGATATTTTAAATTCCTTAGAAAATGCTTAAGAAGTTCTTATGAATTAATTTTCCACAAACTTCTACAAATAATTCTTAAAATTTCCTTCCAAAAATGAAGCAAAATCAATCAAAAAATCGAAAAAATCATAAAATTTCGTAAGAAAATTGAGCATAAAATTCTAATAAAATTACATACAGAGAAAATCGTCATGATTTTTGTTCAATTAAACATCTCTCTATTGTAGCATAATTATGTAATTTCTCTGCATTATAAATCCAATCAATTTTCATGGATATAAATTCAAAAAACCGATAAAATTTTGCAACAAAGACAGATAAAATTTGCAAGAGAAATTCCGCATTAAACACTCACCTCAAAACTAATCAAGCGCATTTTTTTTCTTTTATTAATTGCACCTGCACAGAAACTGCAATGGGTGTCTCGAAGAAGACGCAAGAGTCCGGGTATGAGTACGCCATGGCCGTGATGAAGATGTGCGACATCCTCCACTTGCGCATCCGCAAAATTTGGCTTCGTCCTAACAGCATCTTCAACCTCACAAGTCACGCGAGTCGCCAGGAGAAGCTTCTTGGGATTATTCATGGGCTGACAAAGCGTGTGATCACCAGCAAGAAGGAAGCTTTCAAGAATGGCATGCGTGGCTCCCTGGCTGAGACGAACATCCGCACAGAGAGCTCTCCCAGCGCTAAGGCACGCTCAGACAACACAACAACCGTCGAGGGACTCTCCTTCGGGCAATCTTCAGGGCTGAAGGATGATCTGGATGTTGAGGAGAATGACATTGGGGAGAAGAAGAGATCCGCCTTCCTGGAATTGCTGCTTGAGAGTGCAGAAAATGGTGCCTCAATCACTGAAGATGAAATTCGCGAGCAGGTCAACACCATTATGTTTGAAGGACACGACACAACAGGTAAAATGTTGATGATTTCCTGTTGCTGCGCTAATTAGCATCAAAAGTGTGACTTCCTGAATTTTGAATGCTAATTTGAATTTTTGCAGCTGCTGCCAGCTCATTCTTCCTCACACTGATGGGTCTGCACCAGAACATTCAGGATAAAGTAATTCAGGAGCTCGATGAGATCTTCGGGGACTCTGACCGACCAGCCACATTCCAGGATACCCTCGAGATGAAATACTTGGAGAGATGCCTCATGGAAACACTCCGAATGTATCCACCAGTGCCAATTATTGCCAGAGAACTCAAGGAGGACCTCAAACTATGTAATTTGCATTTTATAAAATTCCCTTTTTCAGCTTTTTCTTCTCAAGATCAACAAGCAAATGTTTTTTTTTCCTCTTCTCTGCAGCATCTGGAAATCACATAATCCCCGCTGGAGCAACCGTTGTTGTGGCCACATACAAACTCCACCGCATGGAGAATCTCTACCCCAACCCGGAAGTCTTTGATCCCGACAATTTCCTCCCTGAGCGTCAAGCTAAGCGTCACTACTACGCCTTTGTGCCCTTCTCCGCTGGCCCCAGGAGCTGTGTTGGGCGCAAGTACGCCATGCTGAAGCTGAAGATCCTCCTCTCGACCATCCTCCGCAACTACCGTGTCTACTCAAATATCGACGAGAAGGCCTTCAAATTGCAAGCTGACATCATCCTGAAGCGAGAAGAGGGCTTCCCCGTGCGGGTGGTACCGCGGAAGAAGCTGTCCGCATAGAGAAAGGGGGCAGGAAGATCTGGGGGGATCTTTGGCTTTTTCTTAGGATTAAAATGCGCACCTACTTGTTTCTCTTTTTAACTATAATCTCTACATTATGGAAAGGAGAAGAACCATTCCCATCAATTTTCATAGACAAATATGCTGTATTTTCTTTAGTTGAGAGACTATACTATGGATGTTTTAATTATAAACGAAATAATAATATGATCACTTTTAGAAAAATTGTTTTTTCTTCCCATTTCCGCATTCTTTTTTTTCTTTTCTTTCTTCTCTTAAAATGGAATAAAGAGTTTTCTTTTAAACCTTGAGAATTTAATTTATTTATTTGCATTAATTGTTGCTGAGGAAATGCTAAAAAGGAAACGGAAAGTGCTACCGGAAAATATATATTTATTCACGCACCTGTTGTTGAGCTATTTAATCATTTTTTCAGTGCTTTCTGGTCGCCTTTCCAGATGGAAAATGCATTATTTCAATTTAATTTTATAGATTTTCCTGCCGCCTAGGAATTTCTGGGGGGCGAAGACGCCTTTTGGATGAGTTTTCAATTTTCCCGCGGAAAAACTATCTCAAACTTTCTAACGGAAATCTCAAATTCAAACTTATCCTCAGACAGATTTCAATTTTTTTCATGGAAAGCTCTCAAATTTTTCACTCTGAAGCGATTTTTCTACTATTCCGTTCAAATGTATGCTTTTCTGGAGATTTTCTGTACATTTTCCTTTCAAAAAACCCGATTTTTTTTTGTATTTTTACGTATTTTTTCGGCTTCCTTTGCGAAAATCTTAGTAGTGCGCCGAAAAATTTTGGCGGCTGCTGAATAAAATCAATTTTCTCGTGTTTTCCGCTGTCAATTGACGCAACACAGCTTCCTAAGCCCGGAAAACCCAATTTTCCTGAAAAAATTTCGTGGAAAACTCGAGAAAATCGCATAGAACTAATGAAAATTTTGGCGCGCCTTAGAAATTGATTGATGTGAAGTTGACTACATTATACCATGTATTCCCATATTGACCATTGCATGGAAATATATTTACTATTTATTTATTTGCTAAAAACCCAAAAAATCTTAATCAAAATCACCTTTTAAAATAATTTAAGGTTATTTTAAGAAGAATTTGATTTAATAAACACAAAAATTACGCAAAACTGAAAATTAAACCAAAATAAGAATTAATGAAAATTTTGGGACACCCAACTGTGCCGCACCACACCCGAAGAGAGGCGAAGCGCCCACGAAGTAGCAGCAGTTCCGAGAGTGAGAAGCAGAGGGAGCAGAGATCGCTTTCCAAAAAATTTGCCCAATTTGTGTTTTTCTCATGAGATTAATTTAAGGAAAAAAAGGCGTCGAAATACATGTCCCCAGAGTTTTGCATTAATGGTAATGCATGCTAGAAAACTTCAGCGTAGCGATGGGTAATACTTTTATCTATTTATCCTTGTGTATTTATGTGAAATTTCATTGTGAATTCGGCCATGGCATTTTTTCACCTCCACAATTGTTTTACATTTTCCACAAAATATTTCATGAAAATCTGGCGGATTTTCCATTCTGCGGGATTTTCATGCACATCCCCGCAATTTTTGGGCCTTCCTGATGGTTTCTTTTGTATCTTTGCAGGTATTTCGATAAACATCCCCATCATCCCTACCAGGTAAATAAATTCATCATTTTTATGCATTTTATAATTACATAAATATTCATTTGTTGCCCCAATTCTCTTCCCCGGGGAACCTTTTAGGGGTTTACAATGAGTTTTCCGGGGTATGCGGGGGTTTTCACGGGTATTTTCTGAGATTTATTCCGACCTGTCAAACTCGAAGGGAAACTCAATAATTCTCCATGTTTGATACACAAATCCCCCATGAAAATGCATTAATTCCCCCGGAAAACACCCAAAAGGGCCCTTTGGGGGTGCATTGGGGCCACCCGGGGGGTATTTGGGGGAGAAATGGGGCCCTTGGGCGGTTTTCTTGGTAATTAACTGAGTGAGAAAGTTGTTGCAAGCGCCACCACATCAACTTTCTTTCCGGACACGGCAAAATCAAAATAGAGAGTAGAGATGCAAACTATCGGAAAAATTCGCTATCGATACTATCGAATATTTTTGGGAAAGCTATCGATAACTATCGATGACTATCGATAAATTTTTTGTTCGTGGATATGACCGGTTTTTCGCTGTTCAAAAGAAGTGTTGGGGGACATGGGGCAAAAATTTGTTTTTTTGGGAGAAACATTTTCCTGATTTCCCTGAAAATATTTGAGTTTTTCCATGACAACTATCTTATAAGAAATTTTCCAGGCTACAACTTTTTCTCAGACGAAAAATTTATAACTCAACGGGAAAATGCATTTTCAGCTTATTTTCCGAAACCTTGCACTTCTAACTTTTTACCCCAACCATGGGGCAAAATGTTAATTTACGTTTTTTGTCCCTAAATTTTAATTTTATGAATTTATTTCATTTAAACACTATAAAAGCAATTGAGAATAAGATATTTGTGCAACAATTGGAAAATTTTTTTATAATAAAAATACAAAAAAAATAAATTAATTAAAATAAAGATAACTGCCTTAAAAACGATGTCTAACTTTTTGACCCAAGTGGTACTTTTTAATGTCAGTGTTCTACGGGAAAACCCGGAAAATTTAAACTAGGTTCGTGTTCAGCAATTGTTACTCTATCTAAAATGCATTTGGGTCAAAAAAAAAATGCGTAGAAATACGCCGAAATACGATATTGAAATGAAAGGTCAAAGTAACTTTTAAATTCGAAAATATTATTTTTAAATAAATCCCAAAATATTAGATCAATTATTTTAAATCTTTATATGGTTAGTTAGAGTTAAAAAAGGTACTTTTAACTAAATTAGAATAATTACGAATAATATTTACTGAGATATCTATTGGAAATGTTGTGTCTTGTATTTCTAACATTTTGCACCAGTTACCCTATCCCCCGCAAAAAAACCAAACTACTTACCCAAAAAGAAATTATTTTTACCAACATGATAAAGCGCGTAGCACCCTCGCAAAAAACCCAATTACAGAAACAGAATTTTTCATTGCGAAAATAATTGAAATAAACGAAAAACGTTCTTAAAACCCTCGCACTGCCATGAGGGGTAGGTGACCGACCCCAGAGTTCTATCTCGAGCTATTACGCCCTAATTCTTAGACATTTAGAACCGATCTTTTGGAAATAAGTTTCTTGGTTATCTGAGAAGATTGTATCAAAATTTGAGGTCAATCCATCCACCAGAAAAAAAGTTATTAACATAAATGTAAGAAGAGCGAATTCAAAAATTAGTGTAACGGTTGAATTTATTGTTTTTTTCTTCGCTTTGTCACTCTGTGTCTCTTTCTTGATCATTCTAAACTGAAAAGACTCAATGTTCTAAAATAGACAAAAGATAAAAGAGTACCAAGGAGTTTAATGATGCACATTTGACCGAAAGATTTCGGCCTATGAAGTCGGTCACTACGGTCACTACCCCCATGGCAATGGACTTAAGTATTTTGGTCATAGTGTACGGAGAGTTAAAAAAAATAAGATATATTCTGATAAAAATCTTCTCTTTTTTTAAGAATTAAAATGTTGGAAGATTTTGACAGATGAATATTTTGGAATCGTTCTATTTTCGTTCTAGAAAAGAAAAACAAAGAATTTGTTGTCGAGGAAAAGTCGGAAGATCTCTGAAGAGGCCCGGAAAAGTAATTTTCTTTCAAAAATTCAATTAAAGGAATAAAATGTCAAAATCCTATAAGATTTTTTCCAGAATATCAAAAATCTTATAATTGACAAATTTTAATTAAAAGGAAAGAAAAAATTATCAGTATCTACCCTAAAAACGTAGTTTGGTTTTTTGCAAGGGCGCTACGCGCTTGACCATATATTTGAATAAAAGTAGTTAGTAGTCTCTTTATAACAAATATTTAAAAGAAAATAAATCAATTTCATACTACTACGACTTGCTATCCGTACATGTAGAAAAAACCCTTATAAATTAAAATTAAAATTTTGAGTTTGAGTTTTTATAATATTTTTTGTACGAATCTCAAATGAGACAGCGCGTTTCATAATGGAAAGAGAAAATTGTTCCGATAGTCCGATAGTCCTATTTCCCAATCGATAGTTTTCGATAGCCGAAGCTATCGATACTATCGATAAATATCGATGGTTTTTGCATCTCTAATAGAGAGACCACAAAAACCCCCATCCGGAAGGCAAAATTCACGAGTTTTTCTCCATTTCCGTTGCAGAACTCCAAATACAAGAGGGATTATGAACGAGAGGCTAGTAGATCAAGTAGCTATCTGCGGGACAGGGACTCCTCCCCAACGTCTGGTGGTGCCGGAAGTGGGAATAGCTCCCTAAATAATGGTAAATTCACCTCGTTTTTCTCTACATCATCTTCAACACACAAAGAGTTTGCAAAAAAACACAGAAAACAAATGAAAAAAATGTAAATAAATTCACCGTTCTCCATTCTTTGGGTGGATTTTGTTTTCATTGCAGGCAACAACTACAGATTTGCTTCCCCGGAACTGGATTCTCCACCGCGTGAGAATCGCTACCGTGATTCAGACAGATGCACAAGTTTCGTAATGAGAATGCGGGATAAGGAACGTGATCGGGATTCCTACAAAAAGGACAAATACATAGGTAAGGCTAGAGAAGAATTGCCCCATTAATTCCCTCCCTTAATTAGATTTAATTTAGATAGTTTCTTGAAAGATAAAAGAGGTTGTTTTGATTGCGAGATATTGAGAATTCTTGGAAAAAAACTTTAATTAAAAGCAATATTCAGGCAGCTTGTCTTGAATGCCAAATAACACTGCCAAGAAGGGAAATAAGAAAATTAGAACATTTTCCGAGAGAATAATTAACGTAAACTCTCAGTGTATGTAGGTAGGTTAATGACCTCCAAGGTAGAGATTGTTCTTGAATCAAATGAAACCTTAAAAGCGTCAGAATAGGTAAATTACACAGATGGACCCATTTTGAGATTCTAAACCAATCAAATAAGACTTCTGTTTGATACGAAAGATTAATCTCATAGTGATGACAATTTTCTAATTAGAAAACCAATTAGATTTTCAGTGGGTTTGTTGGCCAATATTTGCATGTTTCTTACTTCTTAGAACTTGGAGGTTCTTTCGAAAATCCATCTTGAACTCCAGTTCTGTATTTTCTAGGCATTTTGTGGGCTATTTTGTCATAAAACTGTAGGCATCAAGAAAGAAAATAATCGAGAAAGTGAGACTTCTTTGTCATAGAAATAATTTCCCTAAACTCTAAGAAAACATTACAAATATAGGGTTGAATTCACTGCCAAAGTCGGCATAGTTCGTTTAGTTAAATCTAAATTGTTTAAGACCAAACTTGAGTGCCTTAAGACCAGATTCTTCAGATTTTAAAATTATTTCAGACTAAATCTTGGCTAAATACGTTCTTTAAAACTTTTACTGATTTTGCTGCTTGAATAAAATAAGGATTGCCCGTTTTTGCACATTGAAATACGTAAAAATCATTCAAAAAAGCTTTAAGCTCCAATTCAGTTTGGCCTATTTCTAAAATCTTAAAATATTACCTTAAAAAGAACTTAAGCATTAAATGAAAAACTTAGCCCTAGCTAAAAACAATTAAAGCTTATCCTTAAGAGACTTAAATCATACTTAAACTGAGTTATTAAACTTAGGCCTTAAGCTGTCCCAAAAACTTAGGCCCTTGATTAAGAGGATTTAGCCAAGCTAAAAACTCAAGTGTTGCTTATTACATTCAAGCCAGATTTTTCGTGAATTTCACCCAATATTTACAAGTCTAAAAAATAACAAAAATATAGTTCTAAGACCTAGATAAACATACCCACTTTTGTAGTTCTATGACCCCAAAAGGCGTTCAAAAGCCCGAACACCTACCCCTTCAGCTTAGGCTGTTTTGCGTAAGAGGACTCTCTCTTCTCCCACAATGCACTGTTAGGGGTACCTTGCGAGGATGGAGGCAGACCGCCTCGGTTGGTACAACACTTCGGTAGACTCTTCGAGGAGTCATTAGCTTTAGAGTCGTGCTTGGGTACAGTGCTGGGAGTTGAGAGGGGGCGAGAGTCCTCAGACCCAGAGCCCCCAAGTCGCGATTCTACACTTTAGATGTCCTAAATGCTTTTTTAGTTCTAAGCAAAACTACTGGAATATGTGCGATCTTTTTCGAGTAGAAAGCTCTTGGAAAATCGTTCAAGTCTCTGAGTCCACCTTAAAGAATGGTTTGAAATATTAAAAATAAAATTGGTCATATTTGACGAAAGATAACCAATTTGGTTACACGAAATCACTTAATGAAATGTCTTACTATAAAAATATTTAACTTAAACATTTTCATGAATGTACAAATGTCTTTCTTTGTCTTAAAAGCAAAAATCTTTATCTTCCTGACGTTTTAGCGTTTCAGAGTCTGAAATTTAATAGAAAAGATGAAAGAACTATAATAATTATTTAGAATTGTTGATTCATTTTGCTTTTTATTCCAAAAATTGTGTGGGGGTTTATCTGGACGAAATTATTCGGATCTTTGGAAATATTCGGATAAAATTCAACCATAAAAACACTTTAATTAAACTAAAAAAGTAGTAAATTTTTCAGTCCCAAAACTGTACAGATTAAAGAACAAAACTTAAAAGAAATCATCAAGGGGTGTTTATCTGGACAAAATTATTCGGATCTTCGGAAATATTCGGTTTATTCACAAATCTTCGGATGATTTCCCAAGGAAACTCATATATAGGTCTAAGCCTAATGTTAAATTAAAGCTTAAAAATGATTAAATCAAACCGAAAAGTAGTAAATTCAAGCCAATTTGGTTTTCAGGCCCAAAACAGCTCAGATTGAGAAACAAAATTTATTTTAAAAAAAGTTATAAAAGCTATAAAAAAAGGACTAGATCCAAACTGAAAAGTAGTAAATAAATGCTAAAAAGTAGTAATTTTAACCCAAAAAAGATAAATACAAACAAAAAGTTCTTAAATAAGTTTTTGAATTTTTTTTGGTTTTAAGTTTATCGATTTTTAGCAAAAGATGTTCATGTGAAATCAGATATTCAATATTATATTAAATGAAAATCAATTCTCATAAATCTGATACCATTTTTAAGTCAATATTAGGCTCTTATTTTTCCATAATTTACTACATTTAAAGTCTTGTGTAATTATTAATAAGTAGTTAATTTAAAAAGACACTAGAAAGTCAAAATTGGGCCCCATTTCCCTTTCAAGAATTTGTCAAATAATTTTTCAGATCTTCAGAAATATTCGGATGATTCGCTTAAAAAGCCAAAATATTCGCCAGATAAACACCCCTTGGAAATCATTAAAGTCTAAAAAAAAAGGACTAAATTCATTCTGAAAAGTAGTAATTTATTATTAAAAAGTAGTAAATTCAACTAAAAAAAAAAAGAATAAATTTAAGCCAAAAATTCCTAAATACGTTTTTGGATTACTTCCGGTTTTGCATTTTTCGGTTTTTAGCAAAAGAATGATTCGAATGATTCGTTTAAAAAATCAAAATATTCGCCAGATAAACACTCCTTGCCTAAAGATTCTTAGTAAAGATTTACTTAACGATAGATTCAAATTCAAATTATCAAAATTCTAGATTTATAGGAAAAGAAGTCAATTCTGAGCATTTTCTCTAATTATTAAACATTTTATGGTTCTTTTGTAGACATGCTATTAAAACTTCTTGAGGCGAAATTTAATAAGGCTCTCATTTAATTTTGACTGATCTTCTTATCTAGAATACTTAGCTAGCACCTTTTACGTGATTGTTCAGTATCAAAGCTAAAGTTAAGACTTCAGTTTTGAACTCCATAATGTTCTTCTTAGCTTTAAAAATTGAAATAAGAATTTCATCAAGAAAAACAACAAAAATGCAAAAATTTAAAAACAAAAACAAAAACATTGCAGATTGTTTGCGATCTCCAAAAGATAAGCGGGATCGCCGCGATCGTGATTCAGAGCATCGAACGAATCACGATCGAATTGATCAGACGCGTCGTTCGTCAAAGATGTGCGTGAGTAGCAGTGGGAGCCAGTCGGAGAATCGTGATCGCGAGAGAGATCGCGAAAGGGGTGATCGTGATCGTGAGCGCATGACGCGCGTTGGTGACTGGAGTGAGCACACATCGTCATCGGGAAAGAAGTATTACTACAACTGCAAGACGGAGGTGTCACAGTGGGAGAAGCCCCGGGAGTGGGTGGAACGCGAAAGGGGTGGCTCGGTGAAGGAGCAACATGCACGGGGTAGTGAGTACCGTGACAAGGAGCGAACTGATCGCGATGATCGCTTCTCGCGGTCGTCGTATGGCAAACATTCCAGTTCACGCAGCAGTAGTGGTCGAATGCGCTGGCAGCACGATGCTGCCGATGGGCACAGGCGACGTCACGACGATAGTCAGGACATGGATATAAGTCCTGGGGATTCAACACCCACCAGCGAGGGGAATTATTCACACTCCAGCACACCAACAACGCAACAGTCGCAGCATCATCATCACAATAGCGACGGGAGTGCACCGCCTGGAATGACGGGCAATGCCCTGCCGCGTCTTTCATCCCATCCACCGGTGACACCCACAAATTCCTCCCACATGCAGCAGCAGCATTTTACAATCCCATCGTCAGCCACACTTGCAATGGGCACATCAACGGTCACGAGTTCATCGACAATGGCGGGAATGAAGATGAAGAGTGCCGCAGAGCTTCATCATCTCGGCACAATGCCCGTGTCGTCGCCGTCATCGGTGGTGGCATCAACGGCAGGGATGTGCCTATCGCTGGGCAATACGGTGGCACAATCACAGGCATCATCAACGGGTGATATGGTAATGAACTCCAATACACCGGGACCACCGCCTGTTTCACTGGCAAATCTGCCCAAGATTCTCTCCCAAATTACGGGCAATAAGACGATCGATCAGACGGAACTTAATCCGCAAAAGGCACTGCAGACTATCAATAATGCCCTCATGATGTCTTCACGGCAGCAACAGCATCAACATGTCTCCATTGCTGGGGAGAATAATTCAAATAACATTAGGTGCGTTTTGCTTGATTTTCATTTATTTCTTTAGCAAAAGACATAAAACATAAATTTTCTTTGACTTTTCAGGGAACATGTTTTGAATTCTCCACTTTACAACCTCCCGCACTTGCACACAATGTCCCTTCTCAATCACACAGCAACCGGGAGTGTTTTCGGTAGTGCAATGACCCAGGTTCCTCAGGGTGGAGCTGGAACAGCCGTGAAAATTGATACGAGTGGAAATAGTTTAGTAATCGGCGACGGCCCACCGACGCCAACACAAGAAATGGATGTTCTCAATTCTGACTATAAAAAATGTAAGATTTTTTCTTGATTTTTTCCAGCAGTTTTGATAAATTAAAAGATTTATTTTTTACATTCTAACAGTAGATGGAACATCATCAGCAACATTAAGTAGCCTCCAAGGAGTAACATCGCAAGTATCGAGAACATTGGGACCTAGTTTAACACCGAGTCTCGCAAATTACTCAAGGACAGATCTAATACAACATGTGACAAATTGGCCAGCAGACTTGCTGGAGAAACAGGTGAGTAAAAAGAGTTAATGAAGGAAGAAAATCGTTCAAAACTTTAAATGTTTTTGCCTAAAATCGTAAACAGGGACAAAAGTGTTCGGAAGAAACTCACATTTTGGGGGATCTGCAGTGCACAAAAATATCTGCTGACTTGAAAATTGCCCGAAGTATAGTTAGAATCACAGAAATACAATCAACATTGCATGAACAAAAGTGAGTACCCTTTTACAATTTTACGTTTTTTACATTTTACTGGTTTTAGAGCATTGAATGGGATGAATTCACTGAAATGTGTTAGTTTTATATCTTAACTGATGAGAAAATACGATAATTTTTGAATCTAAGGTGTAGACGAAAGGGTTGGAACTTTCTTCAACTGCAGATGTTCCATTAGGAACGAAGTGTAGCTTGTATCGTGGTTAGAAAGACTTCCTTTAGGGACGATCGAAAAAAAAAAGTATTATAGTTTTTTGTAAATTTCCTACACGCGGTCCATTCAGCAACCAAGAAATCCTTGAAATTTCATGAATTTCTTCTGAAATTTCAAGGATTTCTTGGTCGTTGAATAGGACCGATTATTTAACAAATTGGGTCTTACTTCTGTTAAGAGGTTTCATGGTTTGTTAAAGCTTATTCCTGTCTAACCGATCTGATTGAGTGGAATTTGCATCAGAGCCTTCTATACCTTTAAGTTTCTTCATGTATTTTTTTTTTTAAAAGCTATTGATAATTAATAAAAATCATTCGTTTAAATAAAAATTTTGCAACAAATGGGAAAAATTAAGCCCTAAAATGTCGATTTTGTACAATACAGGTTTTACAAATTTCATTGTTTTGCTCTTTGCAAATTTCAAAGATTTTGATATTGGGCCTTATTCAGCGACCAAGAAACCCTTGAAATTCGTTTGAAATCTTGAAATTTCAGTACAAAATTCAAAGATTTCAAGGGTTTCTTGGTCGCTGAATTAGGCCCATTATTTGTTTTATTTTATTTATTTATGAAGAATACTCTGAGTACACTGAGGACTGTACACTATTGTCGGTACGTACCTTGGGTATAATCCAGATAAAGAAATAAATAAGTAAATGTCTTTATGATACAGTGGGACCTCAGTATAACGACGGCTTGGTTGAACTACTCTCGCGCATTGAAAATAATGAGTGTGAAGAGTACATCCGAGTGGTCGTTGTACTGGGGTCCCACTGTATTTGAATAGCTTTTTCTTTTTTTTGTAATGTACTGAGATTTTAAATTGACTTATGTCTTAGTTCTTTTCAAGTTTGCTATGCTATTCAATTTTATGCTAATAATTGACAAAGGAAGATCATTCACAATATCTGTTCTAGAAGCATCTTGCCCCTCCCCCAAGGGCAAGATATATAATTTATTTAGAGGATATTTCCGTTTTCTTATGAGAACGGGAAGGATTTATTAATGATTGAGAAATAGATTTGTGGGGTTTGCAGCCACTTTACAATTTCGCTTTAGCGCGGATCGAATTTTAAAAACGTCCGATAGCGACCGAGATCTAAAAGGGACTGTGAGAATTATCTTAAAGGAATTAAAAAGTCCCTGTAACTATTGTATAATGTATAAATACTTTGAAGAGTTGATTTAAAAAATGTTTATTGAAAAC
The DNA here is from genome assembly GCF_024334085.1 of Lutzomyia longipalpis. Classification (NCBI taxonomy): domain Eukaryota; kingdom Metazoa; phylum Arthropoda; class Insecta; order Diptera; family Psychodidae; genus Lutzomyia; species Lutzomyia longipalpis. Next base: position 28,853,701 of record NC_074708.1, read on the forward strand.
TACACATGTTCTATTCTTTTCAAAACTTGAAAGGCTGATTTTTTTTAAACATTCGATTAAAAATTTTGCAAATTATGCTAACTTTGGGCCTTATTCAGCGACCAAGAAACCCTTGAAATTCGCTTGAAATCTTGAAATTTCAGTACAAAATTCAAAGATTTCAAGGGTTTCTTGGTCGCTGAATTAGGCCCTTTAGATACAAAAAAACAAGCTCTTACCTTGGTATTTATATGCTTTTTATAATGAGGTTTTCCTCTAAATTGGTTAATCCCCTTCATCTCCTGTCGAACTATCCAGGATATGCGAAGGGATGAGTCTAGACTTCCTGCATTCAAGCAAAAAGTTTCGTCTAGATGTCAGATTGGTCAATTTCTGCGTCAACGTCATGTATTTCTTAATTCTTTCAGCAACATCGTTGCTATTCAGGGTTCTTGAAATTGAATGTTAAAAATCAACCGATTATCTAATTTTAGTCGTCCTTGAATTTTTGGAAAGAGGATAAATTAAGCTTTAGTAGAAAATCCACCCGTGTTGATACATCGGAATATGTATTTGAAAAAACTAAAAAATAATTTTTAAAAAACCAAAAAAAACTTGTGCAATCTTTGCATATCGAGGGCTACATTGTAAAAACGGCTAAGTCGGTTAACTTTGTATGGGATCCGAACCGACTTAGCCGTTTTTACAATGTAGACAAATATTAATTTTTAAGGAAAAAAACCATACTTCTCGTGATGGTTAAAGATCTTTAAAGATAAAGGTTTTAAAGGAAAAACTTTAAACATTAAGGATGAGTTTCTTCACAAACAACCAGCTACAATTGTGCAAAAACCGAGCACAAATAGGAATTTTGATCCTTAAAAAGGATCAACTTCCAACCGAAGGTTACTAGAAGACAATAAAATTTTTATTAATATTCCCATAAGATTTCAACGAGAAAACTAGGTTCTTACTGCGGTTTCTCAATAGCTACTGTGTGGAACTTCTGAGTTGCCTTTCAAGCAAAGCACACGACTTGGTAGTTTCACAAATCTTTGCTAATCATCCGTTGCTCATTAAGGGATTGGACATAAACATGTCCAGAATCCCTGTTTTCTTTTTTTTTTATATACACATATCTGGGTTTTCCTATTTCTTTTTTACTATGTACTCCAATTTGATAACACATGAACAATAAAGATTTTTTTTCATATTATTTAGATTTTTTTTAGGATAAGTATCCTAAATCTTTCTTCTCTGTAGGTCCGTAATTATTAGACTCATACGTAAACATAGTTTGAGATTTTGTCAGCGAGAGTTATTAATTTAAAGATCCTAGCTGCGTAATCCAAGCTGGCATCCTCCACTCGTTCATTACTGAAATAGGTCCCAAGTTCACCTAAAAGAAGATTACTTAAAAAAGATTTTTATATTTTCACTTTCAATGTCAATAGCGTTTTTTATTGAATATATTTTTTTTAAATAATTGAGAAATTCAATCTTTTATAAAATTTCAATGGAGCATTATTCATAATATACGTAATTCACACGAGGAATGCATCGTAAAGTCCCTTAGTTGAGGTGAGTTAGGGGAGATGTTAGAATTGAGACTGGACTTCTTCCCTAACTCATCTCAACTTGGGCAATTTCAGGTTTATTCTTCGTGTGAATTGCGTTAAAACAAAGTTAATGTGATATCTTTCTTCATTTCTTCTTAGATATGAAAATAAATGAAAGCCACTTAGATGAACTATTTGGGCCTACAATTTATTTGGGTTAATTTTCAATGCATTGAATACTATATTAAGAAGGTTTTAATGCTGTTTTTCTGCAGATGAGAAATTTTTACTTTCTGAAGGAACTATGTGACGTCAGTGGATACAAGAGTACCTTTTCGAAATCAAAGACGACAGCAATCATACTACTAACCCATTTACGTTTAGTCTATCCATTCACTGGTGCATTCAAACACGGTCTTTTTAGGCAAGAATAAATAACATTCGTTTTTTTTAATTTATTTGACTATACAGTTCCTGTATGCTGTACATTCGTCACACTGATCTTTCTTGGGACGAAAAATTCCAGATTGAAGTTATCTTTGAACTTGTCTCTTTATTGCCTTTAGACTAGCCTCTTATCCCTTGTGGCGGTATTTAGAACCTTTTCCCTAATTTATTCAAGTACATTTGATGCATGCTTGCAACTGACAGAGATTCCTCAAGATAGCTTTTCTTTGACATCTTACATAATGTGATTCAACTTTTGGAAGATTCACTGCGAATTCCATTTAAAATTCACAGATTGTTATTTTTCGTTTCTTCCCTTTTTACAAAACCGTTTAGATATAATCAAGTCCATTATTTCTGAATATTTTTTTCTTTATACATATTTGAGACTTTTTGAAGTGTTTGAAAAGATTTTTCTCTAAATACTTATCATTTAATTTTTTTTGGAAGATACCAAGAAAAACTAATGTGAACATTTCCGAAGATCTGTTTCATTTTGTTTTGTGTAGATGGGATAATTTGGCGATTTTTGGAAAGTCGGTAATGTGCCTGTAAGCACATGTATGCTAGAGGTTCTAGGGAAAGAACATTTGCTGCCACTAAATGCCTTTCATTCGTCCCCAGAAAAGGTCTAAATATGTTCATTTTATAATTATTTACTTATGCATTTATCAAATTTTTTGTCATTAAAAGGAGAAAGATTTTTGTATTCACTCTTTCAGTATCGAAAGTGGTTTTTAATGAATATTTTTTTAAATAATTGTGAAAATTTACTCGAGGAAATTTTAATTTTTTTTTTTTTTTTTTTTTTATCTCCACTGTTTGCACTTCTGTGTTAAACACATTTGAACTTTTTGTGTCTTTTCCTCTCAAACCACAAATTATAATGATAATTTGGAATTTAAGAGGGGCGCGCCATGTGGGATCCACTGAGCCCACAACACTTTGAGTCATCTATTGTTCACTATAAAGATCACATGGCCACTTCTTCTTAAGTCTTCTTTCACTTTTGTCTCTCTGCAAAATATCTCTCTTCACTGACTGATTTGGGTGCAAGTTTAGTCTTTCTTTGTACTTTTCACTATATGTTCTAATTGCTTCTTTCACTGAGGGCACCTCTAAATCACGTCTCAAAAGTTCATTTGGAACGTAGTAGGGGGCATTCACAATTTGTCTCAGCGTTTTGCTTTAGAACCTCTCGAGGATATCAACACTAGAGGAGCACGCCGATCCCCAGAGCTGGCAGCCATAACTCCATATTGGCACTATCACAGTTTTGTAGAGCAACACTTTATTGTAAGTTGACAATTTTGATTTCCGCCCCATGTACCAATACATGTCTCTCATCCTCAAGCCCAGCTGCTTTCTTTTTGTCCATATGTGTTTGTGCCACGTCAACCTCTTGTCCAGATGGAGGCCAAGATACCTAACCTCATCAGCTTGAGGTATTTGTTTGTTGTTTAAGGTGATTGGTGGGCAGGTTCCTTTCCTTGTCGTAAAAGTTACATGCACTGATTTGGTTTCGTTGGCTCTCACTCTCCACCGCCCCAGCCAGTTTTAATGGGACATTATATATGTACGCAATTCACACGAAGAATGCATAGTAAAATCCCTTAGTTGAGATGAGTTAGGGAAGAAGTTAGAATTAAGATTGGACTTCTTCCCTAACTCATCTCAACTTGGGCAATTTTAGGTGTATTCTTCGTGTGAATTGCGGTTTGTTCTCATTTTTCTTTGATATAAAAATAGATGGAAGCCACTAAGACGAACTATTAGAGTCTGCGACTTTTTAGGATTAATTTTCAATCCATTGAATACTTCATTCAGAAGGTTGTAATGCTGCTTTTCTGCGGATCAGGAATTATTATTTTCTAAAGGAACTATGTGACATAAGTTAATACATTGAGAATTTTTTCATTATCATATACGGCTAATCAGCTAATCGGTGTTTCTTCGATCCCTTTTCTTCCTGAATTTTAACACGGTCCTTTTCGGCAAGAAAAGAAATAGTTATCTAGTTAATAGAAATATGTAGTTAAGTTTTTCTTCCTGTACATTATGTATGTTGTGAATTCATCCCACAAGTCGGTATTTGGTAAATGAAATTCTAAATAGAATTTTCCGTTGAATATATCCCGATATTGCCTTAGTGTAGCACTCTTTTCAACTGCATTTTCACGTTTTCTTCGACTACATTCGGTGCATTCTTACAATTAAGAGATTTTCATCCAAATATTTTTTTAAAGATCTATCATAACGTGGTTCCACTATGGGAAATAACTTAATATGATCAATCAAAGATATTCTAGTTGCTTCATCTTGTTGCTTCATCATCTTGTTGCTTCATCTTGGGGATTAATTTTTCGCCGGTGCTTTCCGTATGAGTCTTCATATACCACAAAATCAATTTCTTTTACCTTGTTTACCAGTTCAATGCTGAAAGTTCATGGTGAATTCCCTTAGGATTTTTAACTACTTCTGAATCTATTTTTTTTTATAATCAAAATCAGAATATCAGAGTCTAACTAGACTGGGTGAAGTCTTTCACTACACGTGTTTTTAACCGTTTTTGTGTCTATTCATTTTTTACAGGAACACAAGAAAAATATATAACTGCAAAGATAAAAATTAAATATAACATGGATGGAACAGTATAAAGCGAAAGAACGGTAAGTAAAACTTACGGGCTGTGATTCTTTCTTTGTCAGTGAAATGTGAAATTGACGGAAAATTGAGGATGGGCAAATTTTGAGGAAGGCTTTCTCGCGCACCGAATCACAGCCAACGCGCAGATAATTTGTAAGAAGCCTTAATCGTGGGCGTTGGCTGTGATTCGGTACGCGAGAAAGCCTTCCTCAAAATTTGCCCATCCTCAATTTTCCGTCAATTTCACATTTCACTGACAAAGAAAGAATCACAGCCCGTAAGTTTTACTTACCGTTCTTTCGCTTTATACTGTTCCATCCATGTTATATTTAATTTTTATCTTTGCAGTTATATATATTTATCTTTGCATTTTTATATGTATATATAATGTATATATCTATGCATTTATATATATTTTACTTTACTTTTATATGTGTATATATAAAACGCCCCGCTTCGCGGGGCGTTGGTCTTATATGCAACTCAAAATATGACATGTAAACTTTAAAACGCGATATCTCAGGAACGGCTACATAGATTTTCTTCATTTTTGGCATGATACAAGATATTATAGCCAACTATAACATATCAAAATTTGAAGCAATTCTATAAAGCGGTGCTCGAGATATTCTTCGAAAACTCATCGAAAATTTTGTTTTCGATTTTAGCGCCACTTGCGGTCATTTTTTGAACTTGCAGTGTTCCGAGCAGTTGTAGGGCTCATTAATATCTTTCATTTGAGCCCGAGTTGATCAAAATCGGTTAAGCCGTTCTCGAGTTATGGCCGATTTTCGATGAAAAATTGTGGCGGCCATATTGGCTAAACGGCTTGGCCGATTTTCGAAAATGAGGTATCGTTGGAAAGGTCTTGATGGCCTCTACAACATATCAAAATTTCAGACCTTTAGCTATAATAGGGCCTGAGATATAGCGAAAACAAAATTTGGGGGTTATCCAAAATGGCGGACGGGGGGGTGGGGGGTTGGATTTGACATCATAATCGTATGTCTTCCACCTGATATATGAACTTTGCCGTTGACCGCAAGTCTCTATCTATCACCGTTCTCTTGTAATTCAGCAAAAGGTTCCGGACGGACGGACGGACACATTTTTGGCGCATACGTTTTTTGGAATGTGGGGACCCTAATTCGTGCTCATCCCAAGTTTGAGCCCGATCTGACGACTTTGCATTTTAGAGTGTACACAGAAGCTGTGCTTCTTTTAAGAAAGAATCACAGCTAACTAACGTGAACATTTGCCTTGTTTTGATGCATTTTTTTGTGTTCAGGGAAATGTGGGATAATTTGGCCACTATTACAAAGTTGGTAATGAACCCATCTTTCCCGACTTAAAGAACTTTTGTAACAGTTACAGTGATTTTCAAAAAAAAAACTGTCTGTTCCACAATCAATTCCTCGTTATCTAAGAGGGCAAATAAATCCTGTGGGGAAGGATCGCTATTTTCCGGCATTAGATTTTTTAGTCCGGGAGTCCCACAGAAGGCAATGTTATGCATTTTCCTTGGAGCTGTTCCATAGCTAGCTTCCTACAATCAAGATAAGCAAATTGCACCTTATTGTACAAGAAAATAAAATTAAAAATGTAAATAACTTCATGCTCCTCGTCATCAGTGTCTGCACTATTTTCTCTGAGTTCCAACTCACTACCTTCATCGCTACTCAATTCAAATCCCTCAAATTCTGACTCTGAATCACTTGAAAGATCATCCATTATGCGTAAAGAAAAATATTCTCTACTATTGATTGAAAAATAAATAAATCAAGGGCTGCATTGTAAAACCGGCTAAGTCGGTTCGGAGCTTACACCGACTTAGCCTGTTTTGCAATGCAGCCCTCAAAATATTGATTCCTACAATGACTACAACAGTTTAAAAGTCAGATTAGAAGACTAAACTGCAAGTCTTGACCATCTTCTTAAGCATTTATTTCACAACGAGCAACAACTAGGGCTCTCTTGTTAAATGACCTTTTTGGGCTTTCCGGTTTTGAAACAAAATCTTGACTTATGCCGTATTAAGGGAGTCAGCTCTTTTACTAGATTTTTAAATATTTGTAACAAATTATAAAGCATTAAGGAAATGTTAGGCTCTGAAAACTTCTCAACAGTTAATATCGGAACTTTCTTAGTTTGGTTTCTTAGTAAAGGCTTCCCAAGTTGGGTAACCTTAGTTGGTATAGCCTTTAGCTTTGAACTTGATAACAACGTCAGGTTCATTGGTAGGAAGTCTTGCCCATCGATATCAAGATAAATTTTCGTCCTCCTCATTCAATGCTCTAAACAATTTTTTTTTAAATTGAAACAAAAATTAACAAACATAAATTTTTTGTTTCTAATTTTCCAGAATAATGTATTTACGACAACAAATTCGACGATTAGAGGAATTAAAATCACAGAATTCATTTATGTCTGACGATCTTTAGCCTCCTTATTAATTTATATTAAAAAAAAAACAAAAATAAGAATAAAAGAAAATTATATTAAAAAAAATGAAGAAACAAAGAAAATACTAATTGTAAGAAAAAAATATTGGATAAAGATCATTTAATAACTTTTAGTAGTGTGACAAAGGCACTTGTCCATTAATACTTCTTCACAATGTTCAAAATGTTTTTGGACAGAGAGCAAGATTGATAAAAAAAAATTTTACAAAGTGAGTGAGTGCGAGAGAGAGAGAAAAAACACTGAAAAGTGACATCTTTCACAACGTAGAATGTCAGGAAAAACATTGCTAATGCAAAAAAAAGAGAGATCAAGTGAGTTAAAAAAGAAACTTAGGTGGGCTGTAGACGTTGAAGTTGGGAGTTATTAATATGATTATATATAAAAAAAATTATATAAAGAAAAAATATAAAAATAAAAAATAGATGATCATAAAGTAAGAATTATATTAATTAAAAAAAAAGGAAAAAAAGTCTACTATTATTAAAAAAAAATGCAATTACAAAAGCACTGAATTTTTTTACAGAGATGACGTGAGAAAGATTAAAAAAAAATGAAGATATCCCGAAATCATACAATATTGAAAAAAATCACTTAAGTGAATGAAAAAAATATTCTATAGGAAAATATTAGTGATTCTTTTTGTGTACGTTTCTTCTTTCTTTTTTATTTATAAAGATTTTTTTTTTTAAAGTAATTTGATTGTGAAAAATATATAATAAACATCATTAAATATTTTTCACAGAGAGATACAAAAAAATTGTTAAAGTGAATAAAAAAAACACATACAAATACACGTAGCGATAACAATAGTGATGGGAAGGATGCATAAATGATTAATCTATTGAGCTCTAGGTGTTCTTTTAACGAAAGAAAAATTAAATCATTTCCCTTTTTAAAAAACAAATTTAAAAATTGTTTTATTGAGAGATCTAATAAGAATATAAAAAAAAGAAACAAAACAATTATAAATAACAATTATAGGGTGAATGAGAGAAATGCTTTTCTCGTATTTTATTCACAAAAAAAGAAGAATAAAAAAAAGGAAACAAAATAAACGAAAATAAAATATAATGGTAAAGGCTGTAGAAAAAAAATTTCAAAATATTTATTTCTTCGTTAGAGAAGTCGAAATTTAAGGGAAAAAAAGAAAATTCAGATTAGTTTTTTTTCTGATGACTAAAAACAAATAATTTTAAATAAAACAAAAAATAACATTTCTAAAAAAGAAAAAAAAAGTGAAAAAATAACCGAGAAAGCACTTCTGATAAAGTATAGAGAATAAAACATAATGTCGGTGGCGTGAAAGATTCTTTTTATATAATTACAAGAAAAAAAATTATAACTATTATTTATTGTGTAATTCTATATAGACAACTTTTTTTTATATATAAATAAATTAGTCATTAAATTATTATTTTTTTTTCTTATTGACGTTCATTTTTAAACTTTTTTTTTTTAATAAACACACAAAAAGTGAAAAGTAATAGAATATTAATACAACAAAAAAAAACTAAAAACAGAAAATAATAACCCTACTGACGAAACAAAAAAATATATAGGAGAAAAAAAAAGAGAAAGAAGAAAAGGCTATTTCAATGAATCAAATAATAGTGAGAAAAATGAAAAAAAATGTACTATCCTCCGTGGGAGGAAGAAAATTAAATAAAAAAAAAGAGAATCAATGGAAATTAATGGTAATAAAAGTATTTAAAAAAATATATAATATAACGTTACACGCGGAAATTGCTATATATATTATTCTTTTGAACAAAAAAAAAAAATCTCAGAATCTTTTTGTTTACTACGCATTCACCCAGTGTTTTTCTGTCTGTAAACTGTCTTTTATTGCTAAAACTTTAAAAATAAAACACTGTTTTCTATAATAGCCAATGTCATGGATATTACATGAATGTAAAAGAAAAAAAATGGCATTAGATGATGAGAATTTCGTGATTTTCTTCTAATTATTTTCCATAAGTGATTCATCCGGGCGAATGAATGTTTAATTTTTTTGTAGGAGTAATGCCGCAGGTACAGCATTTTGACTCTGTGATTTGGGGAGATTCTAAAAGGTCTATCAGTGATAATTGTTGGTGAGAAGACGAATAAGACGGTATATTCTTCCGTTAACTTGAGTCAAGGATCGGTAGATCAATTTAAAAAAGATCCTTTAAAATTTTTGTCAGATTTAAATGCCGCAGTTATTCGCTTCAAAAAGGGATTCAGAAAAAAGAAAAAAAAGAAGTGAAAATCCACCAAAATAGGATAATTTGACAAAGTTCAAAGGAAGACACAATTGATCACACTGAAAACATTGCAAAGAAGCGTGGAAAGCTCTGGCTAATTTTTTTTTAATTTTTGAGGTTAGGTCTTTTCTGATCCTATGAGTCATTAAAGATGTCCTTTTGTGTTCTAAAAAATGTCCAGGGATCATTCAGACATCATTTTGCATCAATAAATAAAAATTAACTAGCTAAAATTCTACAACTTCAATAACGAGTTATGGGTCGAAAACGTCTGTATTGGTCGTTAAGGGTTAAAAATAAACGTCAAAAGTTAGAAGAGAAATGTCAAAAGATTTTTTAATCCATTTTAAACGTCTTTAAAGTTGACAAAAAACTCAAAACACCTCGTTAACAAATTTTTGGCTTTGTTTTTTTTTTTTTGAATTATTGATCCTTGTCTGAAAATCTCAGAAGGGTATACCGTCCTTGTTATCTTCCCTGCAAAATCACGTTAACAGGATATTTTCTTTTAATTCTGGAGTTGATTGTATTAGAAAATCTTTTCTAAGCAGATTGAAAATTCTAAGATTTTATTTATATTCTATGAGAAATATTTTACGATTTTAACAGTTTCTGGGCTTTAAAGCCTTTCCAGGATAAAGTCAATCATAACGCGTCCAGTTATTAGAGTTGGTATACCACAACGCGGATGGGTCAGTCTATGCGTTGTAATTTAATTTCTGAGTTGAGGCAAAACTGATTTTTTTTTGTAAAAATCAGTAATTTGATGCATAAAAATGGTCATATCTCTGGTTCTATAAGACCTACAGAAATTTCTTGACTAGTTTTGGAAAGGTATTAAAATAGGCTATAAATTTACATAAATTTCAATAATTTTCAAGGTCACATCTAGAACAAAAATGGCGGATATTTGTTTGATCAAAACAGTTTTTTGCACTTTTTGTCATCATGGATTGGTTCTAGAGGTTTTTAATGTTCTAGAAAGTTGTAGAATTTTGCAAAACCTTCAATTTGATACCAAATTGAGCGAAATCGGAGAGACCGTTCAAGAGATATGGCTCTTAGAACTTTTCAAATTCAAGAATTTTTTAAATGGTCATATCTTCTAAACGGCGACATAGATTTTCTTCATTTTCGGACTGGTGAAAGATATTAAGTCAGACTACAACATATCAAAAATTCAAGGAAATCTATGATCGGGATTCGGAGATATTGCCCCTTAAAATTAGGCAATTTTTGTTTTTGATTTTAGCGCCTCTTGCGGATGTTTTTGGAACTTGAAATGTTCTAGACAGTTATAGGGCTTCTCAATACCTTTCATTTGATACCAAGATGGTCAAAATCGGTCAAGCCGTTCTTAAGTTATATCGAAAAAACACTTTTTGCTTTAGGCCGCCATATTTGCTAAACGGCTTGACCGATTTTCAAGTATGAATTATCGATGAAAACGTCTCACTGAGCTCTACAACATACTAAAATTTCAGACCTCTAGCTATAAAGAAAGTGGTTGACGCTATTTCAAAATGGCGGACGGCGGCCATCTTGGATTTAGAAAATGCGAAAAAATGAAATTTTACACCCACATTTCTATAGAAAACTTCAAACCGGAAGTCTCTATCTTTAACCATTCTCGAATTATAAGGCAAAGTTTGGGCGACCGGCCGGCAGGACGGCCGGCAGGACGGGCCGGCAGGCCGGCCGGATCAAAAATTTTCCACCACCATTTTCGTAATGTGGGATGTCTAAAACGTGCTCATACCAAGTTTGGGCCCGATCTGAGGTGGTCGGTTTTTCCGACGATTACAATACTTGGTATGCCACGATTGTGGTATACCAACTAATTGAGAAAATTCTCAAGAGTCCCTGAAGAAGCCTCAATTTAGAGACAAAAACTTTGGATAAAAAAAACTGCTTTTATTTGATTTAAAAAGATTTTGAAACATTTCTAGAATATTGTTTTCTTTTATTGTATTGAGCCTCTAGAAATTTATTTCAAAGGTTTTAAACGACTTTGATCTAATGTTCTAGGTTGATCAGACCAGAGGTTTAAGTCATCATTTTAAGTTAATTTTTCCAAGATAGAAAGTTAGTGTAAAACGGTACTTGAGCCCTGCCTGAATCTGTAATTTTGTTAGCTTTTAATCCGGTTTAACTTAATTTTAACATCACGCATTTAATTACCTAAATTATAAAATCAATAAAAAATTGCTGTATCTCCGGCATTACAATTTGTTTTCTTCTAAATTGAAGAAGAGCATGAAAGAAAGAAAAAAAAACTCGATGGTAGGAGAGGACACAGATAAAAGCATCTATTATTAAATGTAAGTCTTATTATTTTAGTGAAAACAAAAAAAAAAGATATAAAATTAGAAATTAAAAAAAATTATGGAGAGAATGTGGAACACGATTAATATTGGCTCGGGCATAACCTCTTTGTAGTTAGTCCCAAATAAAAAGGATAAAAAATATTACAAAAAAAACTGAATATAATAAAGAAATAAACAAATTTTAAAAATCAAAAAAAAATTTTTTATTACTGGAAGTAAATTTCAAAAGAAAAGTCAATCATAACGCGTCCAGTTATAAGAGTTGGTGTCCCACAACGTGCAAAAGTTTGTTTATGCGTTGTAATTTAATTTATGAGTTGTATTAGTAGGCAAAATTGATTTTTTTTGTGAAAATCAGTAATTTGATGCATAAAAATGGTCATATCTCTGGTTCTATAAGACCTACAGAAATTTCTTGATTAGTTTTGGAAAGGTATTAATACAGGCTATAAATTGACATAAATTTCAATAATTTTCAAGGTCACCCCCAAAATACAAAATGGCGGATTTTTGTTTCACCAAAAGAGTTTTTCGCATTTTTCGTCCTGAAGGAATGGTTCTAGAGGTTGCTGATGTTCTAGAAAGTTGTAGAGTTTTGCAAAATCTTTAATTTGATACTAAGATGAGCAAAATCGGACAAGCCGTTCAAGAGATATGGCTCTTAGAACTTTTCAAAATCAAGAATTTTTCAAATGGCTATATCTTCTAAACGGCGACATAGATTTTCTTCATTTTTGGACTGGTGCAAGATTATTAGTCCTGCTACAACATATCAAAATTTAAAAGATTTGCCTAATGGGGATTCAGAGATATTGCCCCTTAAAGTTAGGCAATTTTTGTTTTTGATTTTAGCGCCTCTTGTGGATGTTTTTGGAACTTGTAATGTTCTATTCAGTTGTAGGGCTTCTTAAAACCTTTCATTTGATACCAAGATGATCAAAATCGGTCAAGCCGTTCTTGAGTTATATCGAAAAAACACTTTTTGCTTTAGACCGCCATATTTGCTAAACCGCTTGACCGATTTTCAAGTATGAATTATCGATGAAAACGTCTCACTGAGCACTACAACATACTAAATTTTCAGATCTCTAGCTATAAGGGAAGTGGTTGACGGTATTTCAAAATGGCGGACGGCGGCCATCTTGGATTTTGAAAATGCGAAAAAATGAAATTTTACACCCACATTTCTATAGAAAACTTCAAACCGGAGGTCTCTATCTGTTACCGTTCTCGAGCTATAAGGCAAAGTTTAGCGCACCGGCCGGCAGGTCGGCCGGATCAAAAATTTTCCACCACCATTTTCGTAATGTGGGATGTCTAAAACGTGCTCATACCAAGTTTGAGCCCGATCTGAGGTGGTCGGTTTTTCCGACGATTACAATACTTGGTGTTGGCCACGAAGTGGAACACCAACTAATTAGATTTAAATTTCTTTTTCCTTTATAGATTTTCTGTGTGTTTTGTAGCGAATTACGTGTATCGTGTTTAGTCAGACGGTGAGTAAGCTCATTGCGATCTTTGCACTTGCCTTTGCGATCTTGCGATCTCCGTAATCTTCGAAAGCGCTAACCGAGTTCATGACTCTTCAATTAAAAGACGAAATCGTTACAATAATTTATTATCCTTATTTATTTATTAACATTTATTTATTTTAATAATTTAATCAATTTTATTATTAAATTTTTAATGATATTCTTGTTTTTTTTTTAATGAGAAGAAAGTAGTCCTTTAGCTTCATAAATTATCTACTATGGCTTTTATAACATCGAATGCATCCCTTGCTGTGGCTTCAATGTAGGACGGAGGCAGAAGGAAGCCATGTGTTCCTGTATCCCTGAGTTCCAATGTGTAGCTGTAGGGAACTCCAATGGTGTTCAGCATGAACGAATCCACAGCACCAGGTCGTGGAAAGAGCATCTCATTGGCATCATCAACGAGGTACCTGTTGAGGCTGCTGTGCCCATTGAGCGCCTGAGCTGCTACATGCGCCATATCAATGAGATCATCATTCCTGCCATGCAGCTCCTTCGGTACACTGATCATCTGACCGTAGGAATGCAGGGAGATGAACACCGTGATCCTCTTTTTGTGCTTCATTGCAAATTGATGAAGGGCTGCACTTTCTGGCTCTGAGAGTGCCTTTGAGCCACTATAGAGATCCCCACAGGGCTTGCTTGTTATCCCCTTGGGTGTCCATTCATAGCTCCAATTTCTATTCAAGTCCACTCCTGTGCAGTTGAGCTCTTCTTCCGTGGAGTCTCCTTGAAACCACGTCCAGAAGGGCAGTGAGTTGAGGAAGCCCATCTTCTTGGGACGTGCACGTGATCGTGTCTTCCGCCATAGCCTATCATGGGTGTGGGTGTATTCGTAGCCATCGGGATTGAGGACAGGCACCACCAGCCAATCAACGGATCTGTAGATCTCACTCTGAGAATCATTCCGACCAATCCCCATTGCCAGAGTGTTGAGAATCCACATTGTAACAGCTGGTGCAATCCATTCCCTCCCGTGACTTCCTGCCTCAATCATCACAACAGGCTTGAGGAATTTCCGCTCCGTCGGACGCTTCCGTGGGCCTCTACCGTACCGCAGCTCCATCGTACCGTTAGCTTGAGAGAAGATCTTCACCATGATGAGGGGTAGGCCCTCAAAGGATCGTCCAAAGTGGCTCAATTCAACATGATCAGGATACTTCCGTTGGAGAAATTCAAGGAATTTAACAATATCATCAAATCTGTGGTACCTGTAGAAGGTAACCGGATGCCCCTGCTCCATCTCAATCTCATAGTGCTCCCTCCGTGTCATTTTGGGATTCGAGTAAGTGATGGCTTTCTGTAGATCCGAAATTACAGCCTCGTACACGATTCCCTGACTTTGGAGCGTCTCCTCAATGAAGGCCAGAGATTCCGGTGGGATTGCCAAATCTGTAGGACCCCGGAGACTTGGACCTTTCCACCATTGACACTTTTCACAATCCACAGATGATCTCAGCGTCGATAGGAAGCGAACTTGCCAAGCATTAGATGGCCTTAGACGCCACAACTGATAATTGCTGTAATCTACCTTTTTCTGTGCAATCTGACCCCCAAGACTCTCAGGTTTCTGCTCATCTGGCTTCTCCGTGGTTACAAGATGTTGTGCCAGGAGAGCAATAAAATTTCCTGGATCCAGAGGATTCAGAGACGTGGTCTCGGGTTTTTCCGTTGTAGTTGTTGTTGAAATTGTTGGAGATGAGAAAATATTGAAGAACCAGGATTTATCTTCCGTCATCTCATTCGGGATTGTTGTAGTTTCCGTATTATCCCCAGCAAACCACGTTCCTAGGCCTGACCACATTCCTTTCTCATGCACACCCTGATCATTTGCTTCCTTGTGCTCCACATCATTGCCCAGTTGATCCTGAAGAAGTTCTGAATGATCGTGGAAGTCGTAGAAGCTGTGAGTAGGTCTCTTAGGTTGACGATTTTTGGGTGTTGTGCTGTACGTGCTGATCACTTGATTATCCTGCTGGTTATGCTGTTTCTTCCTTTTACCACCACCACCCAATCCCATGAGGCTTGTAATGAATTTTCCAAAACGCGACATAACGTTGCCAAAGTAGTCAAAGACGTTCTCCTTTACTGGACTGCCGTATTTGAAAGTGTCCTCTAGACTGAATTCATCCTCTTCATCTTCCTGATCATCGTAGTCTTCATAGCTATCCTCTGAGGAAGATGAAGGAGCTGCAGGACGACGACGTTTCCTTTTGAGAATATTCTCCTGAGCATTGATTGGTTTAGCTGAATTGATGTCTTCTTGGTTCGTAGGTGGGATCCAAGGTTTTGGCTGAAGGATAATATTATTAAATTAATTGTATCATACTTTAAAAAAAATATATTAAATAAAAATTCATAGGAAAAATGTTTTCTTTTATTATTTCGATAATAAAATGGCCAAAAGTTCAGTCGAGAAATTACAGGGTTAGTCACAAAGATTGCTTATTTGTTTTTATTCATCTGGAGAATCTGGAAGTGCTAGTGCCCTAATGTCTGGTTTTTAATCTTATTCTTGTCTTCAACTTCCACGACTTCCACTTAAAATCACATTAAGTAATGAAAACAATTAAGTATATGACCTTAATGTCTACAGGTCAAGGTAAAAATTCTATGACTAATTTTCTTCAAGTTAAATTAACAAAAAAAAGTATATGTTAATAATAACCTGGCCTGGGTTTATAGTGGTTTTATGATGTTTAAAATAAAATTTATATTTAAGAAAACCAAGGAAAAATGGAATAAGTGAGCTGAGTAATTTAGTAGATGGACAACTACAAGAGGAGAAAGATCTTCTTAGATGTGCAGTAAATATTAAGACTTGGAGAATCGAATCCTCAAACTTTGACCTCAATCCCATCGTAGGATGATTTCACATAAACGGATATTATGCGAGGACATTACCGACGGTAAGTAATGTTTATATGATCGAAGTATTAGCTTACTAACTATTAAATATCTCATTTGTGATAATTTCAATAATTTTCCATCAATTTCTAATAAATATTTGAATGAGTTAGAAGAGCATCCACGTATGTTGTAGGTAGTTTTTGGTCACTGTTTAATAGATTCGACTAACTAAGCTCCTCATTCCATGCATTTTTTCATTGTTTTCATTCTAAAACTCCCTGATTCTCAAAAAATTGTTGCTCTCATTAAATTACATTTTTTTTAAATTTATTTTTTGTTAATATTCATTAAAATTTAACGAATAACAGGTAACTAAAGCTCATTAAAGAGAACTGTACCTGTGGAAGAAAGGCGGAAATTTTGGAGTTTTTATTTTATAATTAACTCTCATTTAATTTTAAATTTAATGAGTTGTTTTTAATTTTTTTTATTTAGTAGATGTTTTGAAGAAAAATTATTAAACATCAGCAAAGATTTAAATTCTAATTATACTTGTTCAATAATAGGAATTAATGAATTCAGCTTAAAAAAAAGCGATTCTCATTAGCCTTTAAAAACGAACAAATAAAACGATAAAACGTTATTTTTATTTAAATATTCTATGAAAGAAAATAAAAAAAATTAATTGGATAAGAAACTAATTTAAAGTAGGTTTTCCTAACATTACATCGTATCGTATGTGGTTAACCACAATGATATCGATTTGAAACACTTCTAAGAGAACATTTGATGTAGATTTTTCACAATAAGACGTAAAAAAAAAATTAAAAAAAAAAGATAATTGAGAAAAAAGTTACTTCCAAAGTTTTGCATTCCTAATAGCTTGCGCGAGTTTGCTTTTCCAAATTTTATGAAAGAAAGAAAAAAAAAAAGATAAAACTTAATTGCATTTAATTTTGCAGATAATAAATAATTTATAGGTGGAAAATTAAATTTTATCACTATTGGAGGTAAAAAAGCCAACAAGGTCAATTATGTCGTTTGCTCAAACAAATAGCATGAACTACCTACCGCTCGTAATCTCTGCTACCTACCTACATTCTAATTACTTTTTTATGCTACATTTGTTGACTACAAACCTGCAAATTATGGTCTTTAGGTGGTCTCAGAACTGTTGGTTTAGCTCTAACAGGAGGACTTTCAATTGAATCCTCATCTGCACTGGAATCATCATCATCACTTGAACTCTCATCACCATCATCATCACCATCGTAGTACAAGAGATCTTCTTCGTAGTACTCCTCTGAACTCCCTGATTCATCACTCTCTGACCTCTGGCTGGATGTTAAAATGGACATTTGGGTAATTGGCTCATATTCACTTGTTACGTGAACTTGCGTTGTTATCAATTTACTCGCATTTGGGGATTTTTTTGTGCGTTTCCGCACATTTGGCGAGGATGTTGTTAGCCTAACTTTCTCCTTGGTTGTTAGGGCATTCTCTACCATGTCGTATGCACCATTTAGAACGGATTCAACAGCCGAAATTATCGGTGGATTCACATAAATTACTTTCTTCTTTGAAGATCTCGTTGGACGTCTTATGTGTTGCACTGAACTTGCTGTTGGGTGTGAAGGTGATCTTGTTGGTGATCTTATTGGATTTGGGGTGAATTTGAATGAAAAAGTCGTGTTTTTCCTCAATAGTGGGATGAGTTTGGTTGTTGGTTTCGTCAAGAGGGTACAGTTGAAGGAATAAATGTCCGTTGAGACTGTTGATGCATTTCCTTGAGGAACTTTGAAGGATCCTTGATTAATTTTTTGTTCATTCTTCTTGTCCACATTTGCATCATTTTCATTAACAGAAATCAATTCCCACGCAGATGTTTGAGTTGTTGTTTGATTCCTCGGCGGTAGTTTTGAAGGAATATTCGTCAAATAGCTGTAATAGTTGTGCTTTGTCACTAAAATATCACTGTAATTGCCATTTCCTTGAGGTCTCTTCCGCACAATAATTCGATCACATGCATACCAATTGACTAAGCAACTAAGAACAATGAGGAATCTGCAGGAAATCAATTTTCTCATCATCTCCATTTACTAAACATCAAAGAAATAGCCAAAGAACCTCGCGGAATGATGTTCAGAGAAAGACTAAATAAAATAAAAGATTGGGAACTTTCTTTCCAATTTAGTCTCTCTTGAAGCAGTTGAATGCATAAAGGGGATAAATGGATTGGTTCAAGAAGAAAATTGTCTCATGGAGGAGGATCTTCTTGCCAATTATGCTTTAAAATTAATATGTGCCATGCATGGGATCACCAACTAATGGAATGTTATGTCAATTTCAAGACCACATTTACATTTGATTACCTCACCCAAAGATAAGTTCAAAACATATCACCCAATTCACTTTCCACTCCACTTACTGACCAATATTTTCTTCGTCATTAATGTATGTGAAAATAAATGGGGCTTAGAAGAATTAACAAAACAATGTACCTGCATTAGTTGACATTTTTTAGCGTTTAAACAGTAACATAAATCACAGCAAAAACCCATACTTTAGTCCAAAGATAAAAAAATGTATTTCAAAGAAAATATCACCTTGAATATCACTTTCTTTTCGATGTGACCGTTAAATCATAAACTATTTGCACAGTAAGTGCATACTTTGTGTGGGTCAAGAAAGTGAAAATGCATGACGATGCACTTATAGCACTCAAAAATAAATTCCAAAGTATTCCCACCAGATAAAATGATAAAGCTTCGTCACTGTACGTGAGACTCTCTTGATGACCACAAACAAATAGCCCTAAAGACTCTATTGTATACACAACAATCTTACATTCTTGAAGATTACGTTTTATATCATTTTATGCGGTAAAAATTTTTTAATTGGCTTTCATGGAAAGTTACCGATAATCTCATTGAAAAACTCGTGTGGCATACATTGCGCGATGTACATTACAGAGGAAAAAATCATCTGACCTTTTCCCGCCCAAGATCACTGATAGTGTGTAACAAATTCATCCTAACTTAAGCGCCTCTCACCCCTGTTGAAATTATACATTTTTATTCGAAAGCAAATGAGGAAGATAATCTCCTCAAAGCACGTGTCTCATTTATTTATACAACAAATTTTATAGGGATATTCACAAGAAATGTTTATTACCTACCTAAACATTCTTTTTAGATTTTGCAATTTTAATGAGCTGTGTTTATTGAAGTAAAATGAATAAGGGAGATTGGAGCTGAAAAAATTAGAAAAGAAGCTCAAAAAATTAAAGGAGTTCATTCGTTTGCATATAGAAAAGTCCCTTATTAGAAAATACACCTAGTCTTGTCATATTGAAGCCTTTTAACCTCTGAGATGCGGAGGCCTTGGCACACCCTTAGAATGCGAAGGTGGGGTCGTTGAGCGACCCCAAAAAGAAGGCCAATTTTCTCCCAAACTATACAACCTGGAGTTGTCGGGTTAGTGCCTATAGATTCCTTATATAGTCCTCTTGCCCCCTGCACCACAAATTCGCCACCCGGAAACACACAGAAGAAAATATTAGGGAAAAACATTTTTCACTCATTTTTCACAATTTCTTCGTGAGAAATTTGCCACGAAGTTTACCGCAACCACTATTTTTTCCACTACTTCCTCGCATTCCCCTCACTTCCCGCACCGTGACAAATGGCAATATTTCTCGAATATTCTTTATTGTTTTGCACATTTATATGCTTCTAATTATGTTTTATGTCGTTTATGTTACTTATTCGCGATAATTCTGACACTGAGAAGGTAAAGTGAGAAAGTAAACACAACCCTTCAACCCCCTTCAACCATATGATTCATGATGTGACTAACTTCATTCTGAGAAATTTTCCGCAGCATGGCCGTTACACCAATTTTTGAATTCCCTTCTTCTACATTTTCCTTAATAACTTTTCTTGTGGTGGTCGGATGTAGCTGAAATTTTTACACAACCTCCTCAGATAACCAAGGAACTTATTTCCAAAAGATGGGAACGCTAACTTTTATATTTATTAAGTTATAGCACGAAATATAGGGCTGGGGTCGTTCAACGACCCCGCTCCGCATCTCAGAGGTTAAGAAAAAGATATTATAAAAAAATGTTTTCTTAAAAAAAATTAAGGATTGAGAAAAACTATTAAAAAAACATTTTTAAAAAGAAAATGATTTCCATAAGACTTTTATTTTATAAGAATTTCATTATAATTAATTCTAGGCTACTGCTGCTCATTTTCCGATATATTTTCTAGCTATAGCTACTACCATTCAGTTTATGATATATAGCTATCTGCTACTAAAAAAAAGCTTTTGACCTAGCTTTGGCTACTCGCTAATTCAGTCTCAACTTTGCAAATTTCCCGATCTTAAAGATTGAACTGCTTAACCGATATTTTCTTTATTTTTTAAATATATTATATTTTTTAATGAAAAAGAATACTCAAATCCTTAAATTAACAAATAAAATTATGAAAATAAAAACTGAAAAATGAAATCTGTTAGGTTTATTGATATTTAAAAAAAAATCTATGTTGCTCGTGCAAATTTCAAAAATAATCAATACTGCGATTAGAAGTGAAAATGAGGGATATTTCCGTTCAGAAATAAACAAATTTCTTTACGAAAAAGAGTCAGGTAATACCTACATGTTATTTTAATGGAAAATTCGGGTTCTTCAATAATTTTTAAGATTAATTTTTTTGTAATCTGTTTCGGAAATATAATATTTTGAGTTTTTTGTTATTCTTACCCCCTTGTCTGACTTATTAGGCTCTTGTTCTCACTACTTTTTAGCTGTGAGATTCTTTCTTTAAAAGAATAACACAGCAAAGTCATTTGATCGAGCTCTAACATGAGATAAGCATGAATTAGGAGCCCTATACGAAGTCTATAAAAAAATTATTAATTATTAAAATTCGGTTAATGTTTGGGTCAGACTCAAAGCTTAATTTTAAATTCAAAAATCAACTAGAATATTTGCCCGAAATCACGCGATTTGCCCAAGTCTCCCGTATACTGTAAAGCTGTAGTAATATTGTAATTCAAGCAAACCAGTTTGGCAACAGATGTACTGTGTGCTATGGTTCTTTCCTTACAAAATAAAGTAAAGAAAAATAACTCAGAACCATTGAATTAATTTTATTCTCAAGGTCTGTTGATTTGCTTATAAGAATAAATTGCTGCTAATCAATCGATCCTACAGCATGCGGCTTTGTTATGTTGGTTTTATCTTCTACATTTTCTCATCTCACGTACATATGTGAGATTATAATAAAAATAAAGAGTTATGTTTTATTTTTAAATTAACAAAACCTCGTTCTATTGCTGCAAAATGCTCAAATAAAATTATATGTTGGGTATTCATTCAAAAAAAAATTAGTTTGTCGTCAACATAACAAATCTATATTTCCGTTGAATGAAATACTTTTTTACTGTTAGATTATATACCTACATATTGTACATAATTGTGAGTACGTTGACTTTTTTTTTCAAATTTGGAAGTCAAGTTTTAATTAACCTTTCTGTATGTATTACTGCAAATTCAGCGAGTATTCCTGCATATTACTTATGTGCATAATTTTATTAGTACAAAAAACACAGTCTGTGCACTTGTGCGAATGTAGTTAAAGAAAAAAAAAGTCAGCTTGCACAAAAAATGATAATCGCATGTTTTTCTTGAGTCTTGCACTGCAATATATTGGTGAAAATTACAGGAAATTCAACGCTCTTCCCACACTTAGAGAATTTGCGACAATCTCTCGATCGTGCGCCACTCGAAATTCATTCTCTTTGTCTCTCTTGGGCTCTCTTTATTGTAATTTCCTTTCATCTTTCCCGCTTATCCCGCCAAGAGACGCGCTCATGATTGCTCATAAACCGCGCGCTTCTCTCTTGGCTTTTCCATTGTGTGTATTACCTTTCGCTCAGTCTTCATTCTCAAGTCGATCGCGCCAGATCGCTGCGACGATCCGGCATTGCTTGGTCAGTAGTTCCAAACACACCCTGAAAGTGACCCTATATAATATACATATATAATTGTATATAGTGAAAAGTTACTCTTCGCTGTAAATTATCTTATTGTGTTAGATCACATTTGCATTTTAAACAATTTATCATAGCACTTGGCAATTATCGTGTTAAGAGTTTAGTTGAGCAAAATTGGAAAATACAAGAGAAAAATTCTTCCACTATTTTATGCTTAATTCCACTTGACACGCATACACTCAATGCACGATCATTCACAAAAAAAAATTCTTCAATGCCCCAGAAATATTCTCACACTGGTTATTCACATTGAAATTGAGTGTTTTACAAATTTATCGTACGGCGAGCTGCGTGCAATTGAAAACGTGCATTTTACAATCCTCGCGGAGTGAATCAATTGAGCCTCCTCTTCCATCTACTAAACTAATCTTCCATTCGTGCTATGAACTTGAACGTGAGATAAGATGTACACAACTTCAATTGAATCATCCTAATCACACCAGAGTGTCTTCTTTAGCAATATCACGCCGTCAATAGGAGCATAAAAATTGTATCACACACTCAATGTGTCTTTATGTGTAACAGTGGCATTTCTCCTTTTTTTTCTTTCTTCTTTTTGAATTTAATCTTTCAACAGCCTCATAACAAGATATACTTTATCATGATAAATATGATCTTTAATGATACTAAAGCGTGACACTATAAGATAGAGAACAAGACGCAAAACGTCTTAGGAACTTCCTTCTATCTATGTAAAATAAAGTGGCAATTAAGTGTTTTTATAAATAACATTTAATTCTTTTTCGTGAATTTTTTGAGAAATTTTAATCCATCAATTAGATTTTAATTCAAATCGCAATAAATTTACTCTTAAAAGTAATATTAAAAAAAAAGTGAACGGCGTGTCGCCAAGATATGCTATAAGATTTGTAAGACAGAGTGTAAATAAAAACATTTAAAATATGGAAATAGCAGAAACGAGTTTAAATGGAAGGAGTACTGATAAAAGAGGTAAGAAAATAAGAGATCCACGTGAAATATTCTCTAGATGATTTTAGAGAGCATTTCTCAATCAAAATGTGTTCTTTCACCTCTTCTACGTAAACTTAACATTTATAACTTGAAAAAATTATTCAATTCTAGTAAATTTCTTTGGACGCGAAAGGGTTAAATAGAGAGATCTTTATGCCTGGCTTGCGGGTGTTATTCTAGAGAGGAGGAAATAAATCAAAGATCATGCACCCACGCATATAGAATAAAATACAGTAGTAACGAGGGAATTTATTTGGCAATAGTTCAACAATTATTTTAAATAAAGAGACAATAAAGTTCAGTGAAAAAGACACGGATAACATGATACTTGGCAGGGGCGTTTGTTTTCGGAAATGCGGCATTTTTTTTCGATTTGTTTTTATTTTGCAATACCAGAAAAAAATCACATAAAAATACTTTTAATTTCAACAACGCAAATGATGCGTAGATTGAATGTAAATCAAGCGAAAATCTGTGGGATACCTCAAATATGAAAAAAAGTCTTTAAGATAAAAGCTTACGAGAAAGTATTTATTTTGTCTGGATTTGCAATATTGTTTTTCCTTTTATTTTTTCCCTAAAAGTACATTAATCATTTTTAAAAATCGTCCAAGATGATCAATTTTGGTCAAAGGGATGATTTTTGGCTGTAGTTCCTTTATAAAAGACGCCTTTAACCCTTGGATGATCGATAGTTATAACCTCAATACTTTGATCTTCAATTTCTCTAAAAAGAAAAAAAATCTTCAAGATTTTTTTCGACGAACTTGAAGTAATTGAACTTTCTTACACAATAATGAAGAATTTATCACGAAATGTTAAACAGATTTTAATTATATGTGATGATTAAAAATTTGTGGCCACCAATACCCTTCGAGTGTTAATAAACCATTTAAAAATTAACCCAGAGTCTAATTTTGATTATCCTGGATAATTTGAAAAAAGGATTAGAAAAGCTTTCAAGATATAAAAATTAAAAAATATATATATTGCAAGTTTTCCAGGCAAAGTACTTATTTTTCTAAAGCTCTTTGCATTATTTCGGTGTAATAGGGACTGTATATTTTTTAACGAATAATAATATTTCTTTTACTTGGTGTGAGAATTTTATGAGATTTCAGGAATAATAAAATGTCGTATTTTCATTGCCAATGTCAAGAAGGTTGAACGACTAAATATTACGCTCTTCGCTGAGCTGAGACAAAAAATCGTTCTTTATGTCGATTTTTTGACACCAGAATCTTTTTTCTTAATTCTTTTAAAATTATTTGTCTGACTGAAGAGCTATATTATGTATATCTTTCTTAATTAGGTATATACTTTGTTGATCCATTCTCAGTGAATCTGTTTATAAAATTTCTTCATTTAAAGTAATCTTAAGGCAGAGCGGGGTATAAAAAGTCACTTAGGGGTTATTTTTCAAATAATCTAAAAAAAAAAACAAATTTCTCAAATTGATAAAGCAGTTTCTAGTAGTTAGGCGCAATAGGATATTTTGAGCTTTTTTCAAATCCTTAAGTAACTTTTTTTGCCCCGTTTTCCCCCAACGAATTAAAAAAAATATATGTATATTTCATTTAAAAATTCCAGATTAATTAAAAGGATTTTATTATTATTTTTTACTTCTAAACTATTGCTCAGATAATCTCCAAATTGTAGTCAATTATTAAAGGTTGGTAGGGTTTTCCACCATAATTTTTTCAGATTTTTCCGAATTATAACTTGGGGGGAATGGGGGGAATTGGCATTTGAAAATTTTCAATTGACTTTTTTTTACACCGGTCTCCCCTAATATTTTGAATTTCGCGCCAAAATTAAATTGAAATTTCCGCTACATGGCGCTGGTTGCCTGAGAAGAAAGAGCTTCCTCTCGCTTGCACGAAACTAATAGTGTCTCCCTCGCACCGAAGATTTTTCGCAATTTTCTGGCGTTTTCCGCCGAATTTTCCGGCCGGAAGTAAGTTTTTGCACTCAGGAAGCGACACCGCGTCGATTGGCATTATTGGTTTGAAAAGTTCGCGAAAATGCATTTCTAGAAAAAAAAGTGCGTGTAAAATCCCCAACCGTCAAAATTTATGCCAGCCTCAATTTCCGCACAGAGCGACTCCCTGGGGGCCCTGGAGAACCCGTAAGTGGCTCAGGAGTCCCAAAAACGTGTTTTGTGAGAAAAAATTGACGGAAAAACAAAAAAAGTCGCATTTTTGGAGAAACAAAAAAAAAGTTCGTTAAAATCCAAATTTTCCGCGCCATTGTATAACACAAGGCTCTACCGCCGCGTAGCGTTAAATTTCTACGTCATTTTGTAGTATAAGGGAGCGTGGCCCAATTGCGACCCCCTAAATTCCCTCCCAGAAGGATTAAAAAAAAAGTTATATTAAAGTGAATTAAATCTTTCTAAGTTTGGTACCATTGGAAAGGTCATTTAATAGCCTAACTTTGTTCTCCAGATGCAAACATTCTAACTCTTACCTGTTCTGAGTAATAATCGAATTAAAAAAGACCTAAAAATACCTAAAATCTTTCAAAAAATTGTACATCAAGTAATAAACTAGACACTCTGAGCTACAGAAACGCGGCATAATATGAGACATGATAGTAGAAAATTAAACTCATATAAACTTTTTCCTAAAATCAGAAAATGTTGGCCAAGTGCTGAAAATGAATTTTGATTTTTTATTCGTTCTGTTGTGTACCAAATTAATTTATTTTAGACGGTAATATCACTTTACTAAAATATCTACATAATGTAGTGAAGCTAATTTTATAATACTTTGTCATTTACGGTAAAAAAAAGGGCGGTCGGAATTGGGCGCCGGCCGCAATTGGGCCGCGTTCCCCTAATCTTGAGACATGTGCTTGACACTTACTTAATTTATCAACAATTGTGTTGTGAGCATCAAAAATCACAAAAAAATGATCTCCACAGGGAGAGTTATTCACTATGCTGAAGCAAAGAAGTGCCGAATATGTGAAGTTCGAACGAATCTCATGGATAGTTGGATGGAGGAGTTCCGCTACATCCACAGGAAGCTCAAAGTAGTGACGGATTATGAGGTAAAAATATTTCACAATATACATAACTTGGCTTCCCGAAACCAGTAATTTGATAGATATTCTTTTGTAAAATTTTTCAGGAGAAATACAAGAATTGGTTGAGATACATTTGCATCTGCTGCAAAAGCCAACTTGATGATTTTTGGGATTTTAAGATTCGCTGCGATAATGCTTACCGGAAGTTTGTAGAAGCAACTGCACCATCTAGCAGTAGTTCCACCACGGACGATGACCTGAGGGACAATTTCGTCGTTAATAATGAAGAAATTGCAGATGTTTGTGAACGAATTAAGACGGAGCAAGAAACCGTACAGTATGAAGAGATTAATACTGTTGCACTACCTGGAGAAAATGCAACACGTCGAGGGAGACCAAATCCATCCAGCTCATCAACGATCAAAGAAACTCAGAAGCATAAAAGTGGTCAAAAGAAGAAGAATGAGGATTCGTCAAGCTACATAACACAAATTCATAACTTCAAAGAGGTCAGAGTTTTATTGCCACGAATAAGCCAAAAGGATGCGAGAGAAGGTGAAAAAGGTGGAACGTCGAGGCAGAGACTGATGCTCACTAAAAGTATTGATAGAAATGAAGTTTTACCAAAAAGGCCAAAAAGTCGTTCCGAACGAAGCGTCAAGAAAATGACTGAGAGGCACAGTTTAATGGCGGAACGCTATCTATGTATCCACTGTGGATATCAATTTTCCCGGAAAACAACTCTACGTCAACATATGGAAAAGCATTTGAAAAAGCGACGTGAACAACGGAGGAAAACGACATCTGAAGACGTGCAAAGTAACCCTCCCAACACATCGTCAGCTTCTCCATCGATGAATAATGAGCAACAACTGAGACTCACTTGTGGCTACTGCAATGAGAAGTTTATTTGGTTTACAGAGTACAAGAATCATTTGATAGCTCATTCCAAGAAAAGAGTCCGCCCATCTGCCTTGAAAGAGCATAAGACGCAAGAACAAGCTATAAGGGGAGTAGTGTACTGTACGTATTGTAAGAAGGAATTTTACAATCGTGGACTATGTAAAATTCACAGTAGGACATGCAAGAAAAATGATAATAGAACTGAGAAGGAAAATGTGTCTTCCACGCCGCTTAGGCACATCGAGACGATCTTTCTTCCTGAAGAGGAAACTCACACAGAAAATCAAGATATAACCTCTTTAGATGTTAAAGTCGAGATGATTACCAGCGATCACACAGATGAAAACACAATTAAAGAAAATCAGACACTCGAACGTGAGAAGAATATAACCCCAATGTATGCTGAAATGGACGAAGCTGAATCGGAAAATTACTCAGATCGTGACAATGATGAAATTTCAGTGGAAGAAAATCCACTTTTAGAGGAAGAAAACGGAAATGGAGAGAAAATAAAAGAGGAGGAAATACCACAGCCCAAACCTTTCCAATGTTACAAGTGTGAATTCAAATCAAGCAGGAAGTCAGTTTTGAGCCAACACATGCAAAATCACTTGATGGAACAACAAGTACTACTTGAGGAAAGGATCTTCAAAACCATCGAGAGGAACATACAACAGCATAGTACGAACGATGAGGATCAACTGAAATTCACTTGTGGATACTGCAAAGAGAAGTTTATTTGGTTTACGGACTACAAGACTCATATGGAGTTGCATGCTCAGAAGAGAATCCATTCCTCTAAGAAGAAAAAGAAGAAGACGAATGCACATTCGAGGAGTTATGAGAAATCTCAAGCCGTAAGAAAAATACACCACTGTACGTATTGCAGGAGGAGATTTCAAAATGGCGGACTATGCAAGATCCACATTAGAACGTGTGCTAAGAATTTTAGAAGTCCAGAGAAAGTAAGTAAGTATAAATTCGAAGGGATATTTTTATCTGATGAGGAAGTTAACACATAAAATTATTATTTGAACATTTTAGGCAACAGTGACAAGTTTAAGAGGCAAGAAGGACAAAAACTTGGACGCAAAGAGAATGAAGACTTGGAGGACGCTGAAGGAATGGATGCTAGATCGGAAAATCAATCAGATTATGACAGTGATGTAATTGCAGTGGGAGAAAATCAATATTCTGATGTAGAAGAGGCAGGAATACAGGAGCAAATACAAGAGTTTAAACCTTTTCGATGTCATCATTGTGGATTCAGATCCAAAAGAGAATCAAACCTAAGACAGCACCTCCAGGTTCATTTTAACAAAAAATCCATTTCTGTGGAAGAAAAGAGACTTGCAGAGACAAGAAAACCGGGGTTAAAATCCTTCCAATGTCTTCATTGTGGATCCAAATATACAAGGAAATCATTTTTAAGGAAGCATCTGCAGAAGCATTTAAACAAAAAATTCAAACCTGTCTTTATGAATTGTCATCATTGTGAATACAGATCTAAATGCAAGTCAAACTTAAGACGACACCTAAAAATGCATTTTAACAATGGATCCAAAAAAATCTCAAAGGAGCTTAAACTCTACCAATGTCATCGTTGTGAATTCAGTTCAAAAAGAGAATCGAACGTAATGCGACACCTGCAAAAGCATTATCCTGCAAAGGCAAGAATAGAAGAGTTTAAACCCTTCCAATGCCATCATTGTGAATTCCGATCAAAAAGAGAATCAAACCTAAGGCAGCACCTGCAAAGTCATTTTAATAATAAATCCAAACACAAACCCTTCCAATGTCATCATTGTGAATTCAAATCAAAAAGAGAATCGAACCTAAGGCAGCACATGCAAAAGCATTATCTTACAAAGGCAGGAATGCAGGAGCTTATATCCTTGCAATGCCATCATTGTGAATACACGTCTGAAAGTAAATTAAATTTAAGACGACACCTGCAAAGGCATTTCAACAAAAGATCCAGGATATTCCAAAGGAAAATTTCTCTTAAAGAAAAGCAAAATGCAGAGACAGGAATAGAGGAGTTTAAACCCTTCCAATGTCATCATTGTGAATTCAGATCTAAAAGGATATCAAACTTAAAACAGCACCTGCAAAGGCATTTTAATAAAAAATCCAAACACAAACCCTTCCAATGCCATGATTGTGGATTCAAATATAAAAGGAAAGTATTTTTAAAATGGCACATGCTGAAGCATTCAGACAAGAAATTTAAGTCGTTGGCAGACTTTAATAAATGTGGATATTGCCGGATGGAATTTAACACAGGAGCAGAATATAAGGCTCATTTAAAAATTCATTTCCGGAAAACTTGTGATTTCTGTCCTGCAGTATTCAAAACTCATAAACAATTGCTTACGCATGAAAGGAAACATACGGGTGAAAAACCTTTTCTATGCGATATCTGCGCTAAAGCCTTTCGCAGTAAAGGGACTTTAATAAATCACATGTCCTGCCACACAGAGGAGAAAAAGTTTAAATGTGATATTTGTAGAAAAGCCTTTAAAACGAACACAACATTGACAAAACACAAGAGAACTCATCTGAAAGATCTTCCATTCAAGTGCGAAATGTGCCCAAAGTCCTTCCACAGTAAATACTTGTTAGTATATCACATGACCGTACATACCGGCGAAAAAAATTTCAAATGTAGCGACTGCAATAAAACATTCCGATTAAAGAAAAATCTCAACGTTCATCGAAGAATTCACACAGGAGTAAAACCATACATGTGCAAAATTTGCAAAATTCGCTTTAGAACATTGACTATTCTGAATTGTCATATGACTATTCACACGAAGGAGCGCAAATTTAAATGCGATCTTTGCGACAAGAAGTACGCGACGCTTAGTGCTTTGACGATTCATAAAAAGGTTCATACAGGAGAGAGACCCTTCCTGTGTGATATATGCTCAGCAGATTTTCAATTGAAACACCACTTGCAGGCACATATAAAAACTCACGAAGACAATGGTACAAAAAGGCGAAAAAGAAGGGTAAAGAAGGAAAAAGGAAATGATGGAGAAGAAAAAGGGAAGGAAACTGATGAAGAAGAAGATGATGAAAGTCAAGGAAAAACAAAGAAAATAAAAATGGAGAAAATTGAGGAAACTGAACAAACAGATGAAGAATCTGACGAGGATTACAAGGAATAAAATTAAGACAGGAAGAAAAATTACATAAATGTCATCATCATCATCATATAATCATCATATATTTCATTTCAATGTATATCTACAAGGAAAGAATTTTAGCAACAATAGCCATATGCTGTGCTGTTGCGATTATGGAGTGTATCTGGATGTCACTAATCCACCGACGTCATCAGAATTGGAAAGATACTCCAACAGTGCGCTCCTGGTTGGAGCACCGATCACGTCCCAAACATTGTTCATGATGAGAGGAGCCAGGTACAGGAAAGACCTTCTGAACCCCTCCGATCTGGGCATAGGGACATTGAAGTGCTCCCTTCTTCGTACGGAGCTCTCAGCGAAGCAGGCGGGGTGGCGGCCTCTAAGAAAGGCGTCAGCAACGACGTAGATATGCAGGCATTGTAGGGGCATTATGTTCCACGCACGGAACAGTGGTTCCGAATGCTCCCTGAACCTCGCAAATGACATCGTTCTGATGGCACGCTTTTGCGCCACTACGAGAGATCCAATGTGGACATCCAGCGCTCCCCCCCAGAAGAAAAGGCAGTACCTTAAGTAGGATTCCACTAACGCAAAGTAGAAGACTCTGAGGAGCCCAGGCGTACATTGATTAACTTAAACAAGCACAACTAAAGAAAAAAAATGTTATTTATCCTGTAAAACAAAATACCAATAAAAATATTGAGGAATTTTTAATTTTTATATTCGGTGTTTTTAATTCTTGTCTGGCTGAGACTGAGAATACAAGATCACAAGTACCCCGTCTTCTCCTATTGTAAAATGTGTAAGTATTCATTAGATTTCAGCTCTTAATTTGGTTGTAAGCCTTATTCTTTGTTCCATATTAAGTAAAAGAGATTACAGACTTAGGGTAAAATTAAGAACTAAATCCGGTTTAAGTTTTCTCAAACCAGACTTTAGTTTTTAAGTCAAACTTTATATTTTTAGGTCAAGCGGGTCAAGCCTAAGTTTTTTTTTAAGATCAGACTTTTAGAACTTTTAATACTTTTAGGTCATAAAGTTAGATCACGCTGAATCAGAACTCAAACCGTTTTTGGGCGATTTTCACTCTAATTTCGTTCTAGAAAGACAATTAGCGCCTTGTCATTAATCGTGCATTGAATTCCAAAAAAAATCATTTAGCCCGACTTAAACCCACCATAAGGAAATCTAAAGTCAAGATTAAAAATAATTTGGACTCACTAAAGAAAATTTGGCGTAATAAACTGATAAGGCTTGATCCTAAAAAAAAATTAGGTTCATATTCAAAAAATTAAATTTCTTTAGAAAATTTAAGCATTTCTTAAAAAATTAGGTCTGAACATTATTATGTTTTGAAAAAAATTATGTTTGGGTTAAAAGAAATACTTAAGTTTAATAGAATTTTAGCTTAACTTAAAAATACTTAAAACTGACTTATAGTTAGTGAATTTCATCCTTTATCTATTTTCATCAGGCAATGTTTATTGTCTCAATAAAATAGCTCTAAAGGATTTTTTTTTAAAAATTTGCAGCTTCAATAAAATTTTTAAAAAAAAGTCTTAACAATTATTATCACTTACCCCCCTGATATTTCACACAGATCCTGAGGATCCTATAAATCCAAAGAAGGATGACAATGACGGAGCTGACAATGTCGCTGCGGAAGCTCCAAATTCCCACGCTATGTCCTACCTTGAAACCATTGTTCACGTCTTCAAGGGCAACATTGGGCCGGGTCTCTTTGCCATGGGGGATGCTATGAAAAATGCCGGCCTCATCCTTGGACCCATTCTTACCATTATAATTGGTATTGTCTGTGTCCATTGCCAGCATATCCTACTGCAGTGCTCCAAGAAGATGCGGACGAAAACAAATTCCGACGAATATCCGGATTTTGCAAGAACCGTTGAGCTTTGCTTCGAAAATGGACCACCACGATTGAGGCAATGGTCCAGGACGATGAGGATCATTGTGAATGTCTTCCTCTGCGTAACACAGCTTGGATTCTGTTGTGTCTACTTTGTCTTTGTCAGCACAAATCTTCAGCAGGTTCGTTGAAATCTTCATTCCTTGCTTAGAATTTTTTTAAAATTAATTTTGTGTCCTTTTTCTTGTAGATTTGGACTGAATATGGAATTATTATAAATGATTATTTGAATTATTTAATCATTTGTATACCAATCCTCCTCACCAGTCTCATTACAAATCTCAAATTTCTCGCACCATGCTCCGTGATTGCAAGTGCCTGCATGCTCATTGGCACAGGGATCACTCTCTACTTCTCTGTGGATAATCTCCCGAGCCCCTCTGAAAGGAACTTTGTGTCAACTTGGGAACAACTACCACTGTTCTTTGGTACAACATTGTTTGCCTTTGAGGGAATTAGCCTTGTTCTTCCGCTGCAGAATGCCATGAAGGTTCCGAGGAATTTTCATCGTCCTGCCGGGGTGCTCAACGTTGGAATGGTCTTCGTGACGTTCCTCTTCACTGGACTGGGATTTCTGGGCTACCTCAAATATGGCGAACACGTTGAAGGGAGCTTAACACTGAATCTCCCAAAGGATATTCCTCTGGCACAATCTGTTAAGCTTCTCATCTCTCTCGGAGTACTCCTGGGGTATGCTCTGCAATTCTTCATTGCCATACAGATAATGTGGCCGGGGATTCAAGGAAAATTCGGACCACGGAATTATCCTTTAGTTGGCGAGTTTATATTCAGGACCTTCATGGTTTTAGTAACACGTGAGTATAAAAAATACTTTTTTTTGTTAATTTTAAGAAGACAAGCTTTTTAGCCTTCAAAACTGCCTTAGAATGCTAACAAGGATCGCAGAATGACCCCAAAACTCCTGAATCCTTAGTCTAAAAATTATTTTTTCTTGCTTTTCCTTTTGCAGTTGCAATTGCAATGACTGTGCCAAAATTGAGTCTCTTCATTTCCCTCAATGGAGCTCTGTGTTCAACGGCTCTAGCATTGGTTTTCCCACCGTTCATTGAGTTGGTTGTCAACTGGGAAGGCAGCAAAGGACCTGGAGCTACGAAATTGCTGAAAAATGTCTGCATAATGGTGATAGCACTACTTGGTTTTGTTACAGGAAGTTACGAGAGCTTAGCGCAAATTATTCGAGCTTTTTCTCAGCCAACACCATGATGTTTAAAATAAAGAACAGAATTTTATTGAATTTTCTAAATCGTATTTTAAGGAGTTTTTATGTGGTGGAAAAGCAGAAAAAAATATGGAGGGAAAATTAATGATTTTGTGCTTTGGGAAATTTTCTCTTTCGCGCGCTTTTTGTAAGCTCTATAAAGGTAGCTTAAATCCAATCAATTCCACGAATTGCCTTCTCATTTCAGCCCATATGAATTTATATCTTCTATCTTACATTGATAGAGCTTGGGAGTACTCTCAGAGAGCTCATTCCTCTCTCATTTATTCCTCATGACAGAGGCACAAAAAGTAGTTTGTTATGTGGAAATAAAAACATGCATATTTTCTAAAAAAGAATTAGTAATGAATTATGAATAGTAACGTGTAAATACAAGTGAGAATGTAGACAAGGTGAGTACGTGAGACAAAAATTGCACAAGTCCTACTTTTCCATTATTTAAATCTTCATGAATTTTCTTTAAGAATTTCCTTCACACAAAGATCAGTATTTTTCACCAAAGATCAGTATATATGAACGAAAGCACCCAGTTGTTGCTTGTGGGCTTCTCAGATTGCTGACCTCAGAGATCATCGATATATTCAGTGTACTCCCAGTTGCGTTGGCAATTGCTTAGTGACGACAACACGTGATAATTCCGAGACGACACTTGAGTGTGGAATTTTTGTAATTTAGCACGTCTAGTCGGTTTTCCAGAATTCTTAACATTCCTGAAGCTTTCGCTGTTATGGATCCTGTAGGGAGACTGGATGAGCCAAATGCTCCATTTGTTCCTGTTACAATTCACGAGGCTACCATTTTCGAGGGAGCACGTAAAATTCTCGAAAAGATTCGCCCCACCTGGCCCAGTGAAGGCATCGAATTCAAGGTATTTTTTGAAACATTTCATTGCAAAGAGAAAAAAAACTATCTTACTGAGGTCAGCTGCCCCCAATCCATTTGACCTTATCAGTCTCACACAGACTTCGATGTACATAATTGTAATATGCTCCGCCTCATTCTCATCTACAGCTCTTCACTGATGGCATCACCAATAAGCTAGTCGGATGCTTCTACGGAGATGTTAAGGATACCGTACTTATTCGTGTTTATGGCAACAAAACGGACTTGTTGATCGATAGAACAGCCGAAACACGAAATATTCGGATGCTGCACAGCTTTGGCCTAGCCCCTCAGCTCTATGCAACATTCAACAATGGCCTAGCCTATGAATTTGTGCCAGGAGTTACTCTCACTCCAGAATCCGTCATTGAGCCATCGGTATGGACCCTTGTGGCACAAAAAATGGCTCAAATGCACAGGCTACAGTGCTGGACGGAGATCCCACGCATTCCAATGCTGAGGGGCAAACTAGAAAAATTCCTCAGCCTAATTCCGGAGACATTCACCAGGTCAGAGATTCATGTTCGGTAAGTAATCTATTGTACACGCATTATTTCCTTATTTCGTCGCTGATTTTTCCTCAGATGATAAGATTTGCGATGATTTATGAACAGAGTTCGGAGACTGATTAAGAAATCTATATAGAAGACATTAAACCCATTTCACGCAGAAAAATCACAACTTCAACAAGACTTTTGGATTTAATTTAAAGACGCATCAAAACATTTTTGAGCTTTCTCAATTCTTTGTGAATAATAAACTTCATTATCTTTTATTGTTTGAGCGTTGTCACATAGAAAACTACTTTACAACAAGCATTAAATGATTTCAAGGATTTCAACATTAATTTACACAGTTAAAAGCATGACATGCTTCTAGGAACCTATATAATTTTATGATATAAAAAAACTAAGCTTTATGTTAAGCTGATTAGGCTTTTTTACACAATAAAATTAAATATTCTCCACAGACTTACGACTTTTACTTATTTAGTCCGAGATTTAGAGAAAAAATGTCTTCACTCATGTTTAACCTGTTTAACTCAGATATGCCGAAGAAACTTTTGAAGTTTTTGGAAGCTCTGACTTCAAAAATGTCTTAAAAAATTAATTCTCATTTTTTTTTAATTCTGCCCACACTTCAAAGTTTTTCCTTTAAATGAATCAATTCAGCTTTATTAAAAATTTTTTTTAAAATTATTTTCTTGATTTTTAAGATTTCTTTAGTTAGGCTTTAGTTAGAGCCTAATTTTTCTAGTTTAGATTTAAGTTTTTTTTTTAAAGCTAACTCTACATTTTCCTTTTTCAATTGAATTATTGTTCATAAACATAAAGAAAACTTAAAGTTGGCTTAAAAAATATTCTAAACAAGACCAATGTTTTAGAACTTCTAATGCAAGATTTTAAGAATTTTTTGATTTTTTTTTCTTATGAATTTAAGACAGATTTTGCAAAAATTTTGGGACTAACTTTGTAGAAAATTCACTTCTCAATCAAAATTCTCGAAATTTTGCATTAAAAATTCTTAAACATTTCTTTTAACTGAATTCTATCGATTTTTGAAGAAAAAAACAACTTTTTGTAACATTTCTATTTATTAAAAATTAATAAAGAAAATTTTCTGAATGTTCTAAATAGATAAATCTGTGTTAATTTGTCACCAAAAAGCCCAATTTGGGTATTTCTTTTATTTATCTTTTTTTCTTTATTTCTTTATTTCCTTTTAGAGTAAAGGATCAATTTTTGCCTCTCTCCAAACTCCGTGCCGAAGTGGACCAACTTTGTGATCACTTGGAACGTCTCGGGAGTCCTGTTGTGTTCTCCCACAATGACCTCCTCCTTGGCAATGTGGTGTACACCGAATCCCTGCGACAGGTAACATTCATTGACTACGAGTATGCCGCCTACAACTACCAGGCATTCGACATTGGGAATCATTTCACTGAATTTGCCGGCATCGATGAGGTCGACTACACACGCTACCCATCACGTGAATTCCAAATGAATTGGCTCAGAGTGTACCTCGAGACATTCCAGCATCCGCAAAAGGTGACGCAAAATGATTTGGATCGTTTGTACGTTCATGTGAATCAATTTGCCCTCGCATCGCATCTCTTCTGGACCGTCTGGGCGCTCATTCAGGCTGAACATTCAACGATTGATTTTGATTTTGTTAAATTTGCTCAAGTCCGCTATGGGGAGTACCTGGCGCGAAAGGATGAATTCCTGGCACTATCCTATGAGAATTGATGCCGCATTAATACACCAAAGGACATTCCTGCACTTAATCTTTTTTTTAATAATTCGAAAATTCAAACCAAAATTGTTAATTGTTAAAAAAAAAACTTTTTTAGATTATCAAAATTTTTCAATCTGGAGGCTTTAAGAAAAAATGATAAATTTGAATAAAATTCCTTTTAATTTTAAAGTGTTTTTTTAATTTGGGATTTGCGGGAATAATGTTGGAGGGAAAGTGTCATGCTTCCATGCTGTCTAGCACATAGCATGGGGGGAAATTCTTAGAGGGCATGCGTGTGCACTTTGGGACGTGTGGAAGAAATCGATAATATCCCCAAATGGAAAATATCCGTCAGAGGGATAGGGACACCCATCTCTGCTAAAACATTTTCTTCCTAATTCGTGTAATAAGAAAAAAAGCAAAGTTTGTGCGGAAAAGTGAACTTTCAAGCAATCCACGTAGAAGTATTTGCTAAGTTTTAGTGTATTGTAGTAGGAATTTCATTTGACTACCAACAGCAATAGCAATTTCGATGCTTGGCACCTCCTAAAAAAAATGGTCAGTGACACAAAGATGTTGGGTGTGCGAGAAAAGGCGTTTCCCTCATGCGAAAAATTTCACATTTTCTCCCATAAACTTTTCCACCCCTCAGATTTCATGCAGCTCAATGTGAATTTTGCGACAATACAGTGCTGAATTTCCAACTCTGATCATGTTTCACTTGCTCAAATCACTGCGACTTCTCTCCTGGACCTCCTTCTTTCTCATCTCCATCTTCGTGCTCAAGTTTGGTAATGAAATTAATTTAATCAGAGGAAAAAAGTTGGGTCAATTTCATAATTTCTTCTTTCTTTTAACGGTGACTTTATGCAGCAAATAGCTCAGAGGATGAGGAGAGATTGGTGCGTGATCTCTTCCGTGGTTACAATAAACTCATCCGCCCTGTGCAAAATATGACACAGAAGGTGGATGTTCGCTTTGGACTGGCCTTCGTGCAGCTCATCAATGTGAATGAAAAGAATCAAATTATGAAATCTAATGTATGGCTCCGTCTTGTCTGGAGTGACTACCAACTGCAGTGGGACGAGGCCGATTATGGGGGTATTGGGGTACTACGCCTACCCCCTGATAAAGTGTGGAAACCCGACATTGTCCTCTTCAACAAGTAAGGAAAAATTATAATTTTTCCAAAACCAATTCATCCTTAAAACCATCCAGAAAATTACTCAAAGAAAATTGGAAAAATCGATGAATACATAAAAATTTTCAACGATTATTGGGTCATAAAAATTTATAACGAGATCTTATTTTATTGAGCCTGCAGTAGAAAAGTAAAAGGGTTAAAAACACAAAACTTAAAGACTCTTTGAAGAAGGTTGAAAAATAATAGGAAAGGGGGCTAAATAAATGATATTGGGAGTAGCCAAAAATTTTATTCAAAGAAAGGATAAATCACGGCCTTTCTATCGACCAGCTCAGCCTCCACATAGCTCTTGGCATTGAAAATGATGTTCTTGAGATTTCAGATAAACAAAGTTTGGATATAAAGCTCTTTATGAAGTAATGAGTTATGTAAATGGTATATAATGAACAAAAGCGTGATGATTTAGTTTAAAAGCCAAAATATTTATTATTTTGTGAAAAATTTTTTAGTATTTTAATTTTAATTTTTAATAAATTTTGTTAAAAATTAGTTTAGCCTCTCAGTATTTTATTAGAAGTTTCTAAAACATAATAAATTAAGTAGATATAAGTAAATACGCCATAAGAAAATAAGATTAAACGTAAGAATCAAAATATTCAGGAGATAAAACTAACCTTTTAAGATTTTTGAAACAATTTTGAAAAAAAAAAATATTTTCTTGTATTCTGATTTGCAATTTAACAATTTTTCTTTTGAACCACTTATCGGAAGATTTTCCTTTCTTTTTTGGGCCATTCTTTAATAACTGATTTATTAGTTAATTAATAAATTAATCAAAGATTTTTTAGGAAATTCCTGATTTATTTTTATAATCAAAAAAAAAATTTTTGACATTAATTTCATATATCGAATATCCTTTGACCTCATTGACCCAATTCTATATATTCACGCGATGAATGTACGTTCATTGATGCTCTTTCAAAGGTTGAATTTCAATTATGTCCCTGATTCCTTCATTTAAATAATAGGGAACCCTGGGCTAGAGGAAGGCTTAGAGCAACCTTTTGCAACTTATCCTTGTTCTTAATAGAATGAATGTGAATTTGGTTCACAGATGAGCTAAAGAGATACTGTTCAAGGAACCAATTTGTGTTAAAAGGAAGATAAATATTTTTTTTAAATAAAAATCCACCACAATTGAGTTACCTCCACTTACCTATTTTTCCTATATTGCAGCGCCGATGGCAACTACGAGGTTCGTTACAAATCCAACGTACTCATCTATCCAAATGGTGAAGTACTTTGGGTGCCTCCGGCTATTTACCAGAGTTCCTGCACAATCGATGTGACCTACTTTCCATTTGATCAACAAACGTGCATCATGAAGTTCGGCTCGTGGACTTTCAACGGTGACCAGGTGTCCCTGGCGCTGTACAACAATAAGAATTTTGTGGATCTCTCGGATTACTGGAAGTCAGGAACGTGGGACATCATCGAGGTACCGGCATACCTGAATGTGTACCAAGGCAATGGGAATCATCCCACAGAGACAGACATTACATTCTACATCATCATCAGGCGCAAGACACTCTTCTACACGGTGAATTTAATCCTCCCCACGGTGCTCATTTCCTTCCTTTGCGTCCTTGTCTTCTACCTACCCGCCGAGGCGGGTGAGAAGGTAACCCTTGGCATCAGTATTCTCCTATCGCTGGTTGTGTTTCTCTTGCTCGTATCGAAAATCCTCCCGCCAACATCCCTGGTGCTTCCACTGATTGCCAAGTACCTCCTCTTCACCTTCATCATGAACACCGTCTCCATCCTCGTCACGGTAATCATTATCAATTGGAACTTCCGTGGTCCCCGTACTCATCGTATGCCGCTGTGGATTCGCTCGGTTTTCCTACACTACCTCCCCGCAATGCTACTCATGAAGCGTCCACGTAAGACGCGTCTCCGTTGGATGATGGAGATGCCCGGTATGAGTGTGCCACCGCATCAGCATCCCTCCTACGGTAGCCCCACGGAGATCCCCAAGCATTTGGGTGCCATTGGGGCGGCTAAGCAGGCTAAAATGGAGGTGATGGAGCTATCGGATCTCCACCATCCCAATTGCAAGATTAACAGGAAGATGAATTCGGGACCCGAAATCGGCGCACTCGGGGATCCCTGTAGGCGCGAGAGCGAAAGCTCCGACTCAATTCTTCTCTCCCCAGAGGCTAGTAAAGCCACTGAAGCTGTCGAATTTATTGCTGAGCATCTCAGAAATGAGGATTTGTACATTCAAGTGAGTTTTTATAATTTTTTTTTAAGAATAAAATTTACAAGTCTGATTTAAGATTCTGAAAACAGAACTATAGGTTTTGCTAAACTTGGTTTAAGTTTTTTAGGAGAGTTCTAAGTTTCATAAGTTAGGCCTAATTTTTTCTAAACTAGGATTAAGTTTTCAAAGCTAGACCTAGTTTCCAGGCTAGGCCTTTTTGGGCTCTAGCCTCTTTTGAGCCAGGTTTTAGTTTTCTTAAGCTTTGGTTTAACTTTTTAGGATCAGGCTTTGAAGGTTAGACAAAATTGAATTAGGGCTGAATACAGCTATTATAAGCCTGCCCTTAAAAAACTGATGACTGGTTTTAAAAACGGATAATTTATGAACTTGATTCTAATTTAGGTTAATCAATCAGAGTTTTTTTTTTCCTTTTTTTCCAGACAAGAGAAGACTGGAAGTACGTCGCGATGGTAATCGATCGTCTCCAGCTCTACATCTTTTTCATCGTCACCACAGCCGGTACGGTGGGTATCCTTATGGATGCACCACACATATTTGAGTACGTAGATCAAGATCGCATCATTGAGATCTACCGTGGCAAGTAAGATCACCCACACACAAAAAAATCCAGTAGTAGAAATACGAAAGAAAACACGTGTTATGAAGCAGTTAACGATCAATGAGCAGTTAAAATATCATGATAAAAATTATATAGTAAAAATGAAGAAATAATAATTGAAAATTGTGTTGGATATTTTATGAGCGACGCTTTTCATCATAAGCCTGCAAATTTTCACATTTCCCAAAAAAAACAAACACACACCTTAAGAAAACGCTCTTCCAAAAAACTAAAAAAAAAAGATTAAATAAAGATGAAAAAGCAGATTTAATTAGATAAATTATAAATGACGAGGTAAATTGTCGCTTCGCTCCAATTTTCCTCGCCCCGCTTCGCGGGGGGTTTTGCGCTTCGCGCAAATTTTAGAGAAAAAAAATTGTGATGATTTATACGTTGATTGGAGCCACTCATCAACCCAAAAAAATTGCAAAGAGAAGAAATCATTTCCATACAACATTTCCGGCGCCAAATTCAAAAATTCGCAAAAAAAGCATGAGAGTTATATGGGGGCTACCTGAAGGGGGGCTTCGGGGGGAAAATGGATACGGCCACTCGAAACCGCCTGATATAAGGAGCCTCTGTACCAAATTTCATCGCGATCGGTCAAACGGTGTAGATTTGTATAGCCGAACACGACGGAAGATTACCAACAAACAGACCTTTCTTTATTATATAGAAGAGAGAAAGTAAATATATTAAAAAAAAGAACGAATATTAATAAAAAAAATCCCCTCATAGAGTTAGTGATTTTTTATTAGATTTTTTCACTTTGTTCTGTCTTTATCATAGTGAAAGAAAGAAAAAATTATAAGAATTCTTCCAACGAAAATCCTTGTGATTTATTTGCGACGAAATTTGCCAAAAAAAGTAAATTTTTCTATAAGAAAATGGTTCTATACGTTTGAGGTGAAGAAGACATTTTTATCTAAATAGGATTCTTCTTAAGTAAAAAGAATTTTTACTCAAAAAAAAAATGGATAAATGACTCTTTTGCTCATTTTTATGTGTGTTCGGCCCCCGCCCCCTCTTTTTAGCGCGAAAGCAAAATCTTATTATATACCAACCAATTTATGTGTTAAGAAAGAAAGAAAGGTTGCACAATAATCTCCCTAGTGAATTGATTGTTAAGAACATAAAAAAGTAAACAAAAAAAACTATTAACTAATGAAAACCCATACGTATGTAAAGAAAGTATTAGTGAGATGAAAAAAAAAAAAGAAAAAATATTGAAAATCAAAGGTTTTTTATATAGACACAATACTTCGTTTTTTGCTCACACAGGACTCGTCATTAAGTTTCTCAATTTTTTTTTAAAGGAAAAACTATTATTACAAAATATTTAAAAGAAAACTGGTATATAACAGAGTAGAGAAATGAATTTGTTGAGATATTTTGCCAATGGAAAAGTAAAATCAGAGAAGACT
Organism: Lutzomyia longipalpis; assembly: GCF_024334085.1. Classification (NCBI taxonomy): domain Eukaryota; kingdom Metazoa; phylum Arthropoda; class Insecta; order Diptera; family Psychodidae; genus Lutzomyia; species Lutzomyia longipalpis. The sequence goes on from NC_074708.1 coordinate 28,895,610, forward strand.
TTCGAAGTAACTACACAAAGTCTCCGAAAAAAAAGGTGAAAAAAATAGTTTATTAAAATGTAACGAGTTAACGTTTGAAGTTTCTTTTTTTGTACTTTTCCACAGATATTGAATCGTAAAGGATGTATTTATGAATTAATGATGAGAAAATGTAATAATTTATTGGCACGATGAAAAAAAATGTTAGAGAAATAAAATACTTGGAATTGAAAATGAAAAAAAATTTGCATATATTTGCACACGAAAAAAAAATGTTTTACACTCACAACAGCTCCGGATTTTTGTTGTTGCCAAAATGGACATAAATCTAAGTCTTTCGGTTGCCTATCCTCTCGGCAAATCCTTGATTTGTACTCACATCCTTGTGACGTTGCATTTTCTGCTGTGCTCGTTGCTCTCGTCGCTTCTCCCGGATTAACTTTGAAGCATCCTCATTGACCTCCTCCCAGCCTGATTTGGATTCATCTAACCAGTCTTCGAGCTCAGCAGCATACGGAATGGTTGCATCAGTCGCAGCTGTAAGCCGTGAGAATTTCTTCTCAGGCTCATTGTCTGTCCTTATAAGTACTTTGGTTTGTTTTACTACCTTCGGTTCCATGTCCTGGAATTAAAATCATAAAAAACGGTTAATTTATGATTTTTCTTAAATCAATTAGAATTTGTTTTAACGTTAAATGAATTTCTTTTAAGTCTTTAACTATGACGTTTGCTATAAAATTTTTTTAAGATTAAAAAGATTAAAAGAAAAAGAAAATCCTTTCCTGCAACTTCTAGATAAGTCTGGTCTATTTACACGTGACAGCGAAACTTACCCCAAAGAAATCGATGTCCGGTTCCCTCATTTCGTTCTTTTGCTCAGTTCGAGCTAATCTTTGCCTGTAGACCTCAATGTGCTCCTCCACAGTCCTCGGGGAGTCATCCCATGTATTCCAATCTCTTTCCGGATGCTGTGGAAATTTTATTTAGACAATCAAACCTTTCTGTGGAAATTTATGCAGCAAACTTTACCTCAGATTTTGTTCTTGATCCCCTGTGAGTGGTTACAACACTAACAGCTTGGAGGACTTCATCAGCAGTTTCCGGGGATTGTCCTCGTCGGCGGGAGAAACAGAGAGCACGCCTGAAGAGGCTCAGGATCCCTAAGAATAATCCCTTCAGCTTCACAAACACACAACTTATCATTTTATCACACGGCTTCTACTGGATGGTAAATTCATCGCCGTCAAACTCCATGCTCATCGATTTCTTTGGGTGTTTAGTTGAGACACTCATCACTTGCAAAGCGAGATCACAACCACAATTTTAAACGTAAAAGTATAAAAACGAATTTTCATAAAATGAATTAAAAACTAAATGAAAAATTTATAAAATAAAATCTGAACTACATAAGTTCTTGAAAGTTTCTCATTTATTATGTCAAGGACTCAATTAAAATCCTCAAGCTATTTTAAATTCAGAAAGCAAGAAAAACTCAAGATTACTCGCAAAAATATTTTTCCAGGAAAAAAGCTTTAATGAAAGATGTATACCTACATGATAAAAAAAAACCGTGAAAGCACCGCATTTCCTCAGGAGCAAAAAAGGACTTGCTATATAGTCTTGAATTTAGAGAAGTTTAATAATTCGTTTTTCTGTTATTTTTCCATCCTCCACGCTCATTTCCACAATTACACTTTGACCCCTCGAGGAAAATAAAATAAAAAAAGGAAACCCTTTCCCTGATTTCTTTTCACGTCCCACGTTGGCTCATTTTCTCGGTCCAATTGAAAAGTATTTGGTTGTGTAGGGAAAAGCGGGGGCTGTTTGTTGCATTTTTTATTTGAATTAATTTTCTTATTTCAATTTTAATTATCTCTGAAACTTTCAGGAATAAATAAAATAGATATTTTGCGTATTTTTTTAAAAATTCTTTATATTATTAAGATTTTTTTCATTGTATTACAATAACCCCAGTTTCCTCTATGACAAGATGAGTTTGGGTCATTTGGAGAATTCTGAAAGAAAAGGGGAAAAGTTTAATTCTCACACAAAAAAAAGACAGTCATGTACAACAAAAAATCCTCTCAGCGTGGATCATCAATGATTTTCTGCCAAAACTTTTCGGGGGTATCAATGTTGGAAGCATGTCAAAAGGTTACGGGAAGATTACGATAAATGCGTGTCATTAGTACGTTATATAGTCCAATAATGGCAAACTTTTGATTCCTTTCTTTATACTATATTTTGATCAAAATATTATATTTGTATCAAAGAGCTGGAAAAAAACGTTTATTCTGGTCCGATTAAAAATTAATTTTTTAATAAATTGAAATTTCAAAAAATAAATACGAAATCGACTCTCTGAATTATACGTAATTTATAGTTGCAATATTCAAGTTATTATTAAATTATTCAGTTTAATTAAACCATTCGTATCAAATGAATTGTATTTTAAAATATTTGGGAAATTAAATGGAACGTTTTATTTATAATTAACCCATGTTTGTGCGATGCTTTAATTTTATTTTTCGACTTTGGGTGAAAAAAAAACGACAAAAGAAGCTCTTATTTTTATAAAAATCAAATGAATTCCGTTAGAGGAGTATTACAACTTCTTCCACGAAATTTCAAGAGTTTCAAATAAGAATTTGCTTTTCTAGACAGTTCTAAATTCAGATTTCAATGAAATTTCAAAATTTCCTGGAAAATCTGGGTTAAGCATCAATTTAAGCTTTATTTTATTTCTGTAATTATATAGGTATCACAGGTACATATCTATATTATGCTTCGATATGTTTTTTGTCATTACTCAATCTAAATATAAAGCACCAGTAACAAAATATATTAATTTGTAAAACGAAATTAAAGCGCAAAAGCTAGACAGTGAAGTAGCATTATGACTATACCCCCGAATAAATGGTAAGCTCAAAGACTTTTTGACACCACGCTCAATAATTGGGATGGCGGGAAAGGCGTGAGCTTGGAGTACTTAAGTGTCTTATTAATTTAGGGAATTATCTCTGTTGCGAATTTTCTTGAGAGTTTGCCAGAAAACTTCTGATTGATGCAAATATCCCTCCACCCCAAACAGTCCTTTGCTGTATTCCAGACGAATGATGATGAGGAGATGCTTCAAACCAGGCTTGAGGCACTCTCAACTTGAATTTACTGCTGTGCGAAATGAATCATTAAGCAATCCGCAATGATACGAGTGTTTACCATGAGATCTCTCAATAATTCAACGAATTTCTTTCGTATATACTTCAAGATCAGAGACTTTTTTATAAGAGGGTGTAAGAAGTCACACATGCATGATTTCTTTGACACAAAGGGTGCGATTTTTCAGGTGATCCCCCGCATATGAGCCTGCCTCTCTAGGGGGCAGGTTGTAAATTCATCACGCATTTTGATGTATTTTATATGAGACATTTGTACCATTTTCCATGTCCCAGGATTTTCGCTGAGCTCCAGTGAATAGCAGTGCGACGGTTTTTTTTTCTTCTTCTTTTTACCCAACCTTATAGGCTGTAAGACAACATTTGCGCTGGGGTAAAGTGCGAGAAAAGTCGTGGGGTTGAGTGCTTCCAATGTACGAGACCATTAACACGTAAAAATGGATGGAACAGTATAAAGCGAAAGAACGGTAAGTAAAACTTACGGGCTGTGATTCTTTCTTTGTCAGTGAAATGTGAAGATGGCTGAAAATTGAGGATGGGCAAATTTTGAGGAGAGACTTACTCGTGAGCCGAATCACAGCCAACGCCCGCCACGATTAAGGATTTCTTTAAAATTTCTGCGCGTTGGCTGTGATTCGGCTCGCGAGTAAGTCTCTCCTCAAAATTTGCCCATCCTCAATTTTCAGCCATCTTCACATTTCACTGACAAAGAAAGAATCACAGCCCGTAAGTTTTACTTACCGTTCTTTCGCTTTATACTGTTCCATCCATGCTATATTTAATATTTGAATTTGGTGTCACACACACAGTCGTTTGCCCTTACACTGGGCGTGGCTTCTCGCACACTTAAACTTGGCTCACTCACACAAATCACATGAAATATTCAAAAAATTCAGCAGACAAAAAATTTTTTGGCGGAATAAATAAAATGACGCGGAAGCAAAAAAAATTCACGGAGTTTTTAGAAATAATTTTAATAAATTTTCACCGCGGTTTTTCTCCACATTTGATACATCAATCAAAAAGGCATAAAAACTGATCGCGTATTTTTCCAGTAATTTATCTTTAATGAAATTTTCATAAAATTTTAGGGTTTCACGAATCCTTTTATTTGTGCTTGATTTAAAATCATCAAAATATGACATGTAAACTTTAAAATTCGATATCTCCGGAACGGCTACATAGATTTACTTCATTTTTGGCATGATGAAAGATATTATAATCAACTATAACATATCAAAATATGAAGCATTTCTATAAAGCGGTGCTCGAGATATTCATCGAAAACTAATCGAAAATTTTGTTTTTGATTTTAGCGCCACTTGCGGTCATTTTTTGTACTTGTGATGTTCCGAGAAGTTGTAGGGCTCGTTAATATCTTTCATTTGAGCCCGAGTTGATCAAAATCGGCCAAGCCGTTCTCGAGTTATGGCCGATTTTCGATGAAAAATTGTGACGGCCATATTGGCTAAACGGCTTGGCCGATTTTCGAAAATGAGGTATCGTTTGAAAGGTCTTGATGGCCCCTACAACATATAAAAATTTCAGATTTTTAGCTATTACAGGGGCTGAGATATAGCGAAAACAAAATTTGACAGTTATTCAAAATGGCGGACGCGGGGGTGGGGGGTTGGATTTAACCTCATAATCGGATGTCTTCCACCCGATATATGAACTTTGCCGTTGACCGCAAGTCTCTATCTATTACCGTTCTCTTGTAATTTAGCAAAAGGTTCCGGACGGACGGCCGGACGGACGGCCGGCCGGCCGGCCGGCCGGCCGGAACAATTTTTGGCGCCAACGTTTTTTGGAATGTAGAGACCATAATTCGTGCTCATCCCAAGTTTGAGCCCGATCTGACGACTTTGCATTTTAGAGTGTACACAGAAGCTGTGCTTCTTTGAAGAAAGAATCACAGCTAAAAATATGGGAAGTTCTCTGTGCTTCCACGAGCTTTATTCAAACATGCTCTTTCATCCTCCCATCACCAAACATTTTCCACCCTATTCGCCCATTTTGTTCGTCTTTGCCCCCGCACTCCCGTCAACCTCAACCCTCCATGGATGATGGAGGGAAAAAAAAGCCCAAACCCCCGAAAAAAAAAGATGTAAAAGACAACCTACGACGTCATTTGTATCTGTCTACGAACACCATGCAAATTAAATTCACTTCCAACTGGCAGGATGAGGAAGTCATTGGGTCAAACTACTTTTTTTTCTGCCTATATATTTTCCCTTCACACGTCCATTGATATGATATATAGTATCTGTTTTCCCACCATCAACACCCAATGGCATCAGTTTACCCACCACGCAATTGAGGCTGGAGTTTTTTTGCATGAAAAACTCCACCAACGCATTTCGTTCGATATCAAATAATTCCTCAGAGGAATTGGGTATAATTGAGAAACCCTCAGGGGTTCTAAATTTATCACAAAATGTTTCAAATTTGAAAAGGAGACCAGCCCCCACCATTGTTTCCTCTGCAAAATGTATGTATATACAGAGAATTTGTTATGCTAAAGATATCCCTTTGAGGACTCAAGGTTACGCTGCGAGGATGTAATAATTACGGAATGTCAAGGAAAATTCTTTAAGAAATATTTTTTTCGTCTTAATAAAAACTTTTTATCGTCTAGACAATTATTCTGAAAACTTAAAAAAAGGAATTTAGATATATATTTTTTTTGATATGGAAAACTTTTGAAGGCGCTCAACAACTAGGGCTATATGCGAGATATATAATTTTAAAAGCTTTAAATCTTTGTAACTTTAAAAATCTGAAGCTTCCAATCTAATATCACATTTTTTTTTAATTTTCTCAAATTTTTTTCAATTGAAAAATTATAAAAATGTTTCTGTTTCATTTAAAAGTGAAGAGAAACATTGGAAAATGTTCCCAAAATTGTAGAAATTAATAGCCTTTTACACTCAACATCTGAGCACATCATTTTTCATCAAAAATGAAAGCTCTCGAGAAAGAAATATACTCTGACAAGTGATTATTAAAAAATATATATATAAGAAATGTGTCTGATAAATTTATTTTCATCCACAAAACTCCCAATCCACCCGTGAAAGGGATTAAAGTAATAAATTAAATTCTATATGAAAATAATTTAAAACATATTCAAAGCACATTTACTAAACAGGTGCAAATAAATAGTTATGGAAATTAATTCAAAATTCCATTTTATATGTGAAAATCGTGGAAACTGTGAAAATCAATATCCCGCTTGATTTTAAATCTAATTTTTTATTCCATGTTTTAATCTGTTGCATTTGTCATTGTGTTCAACCGCAATACTGCGGTTGGCTTGATGAAATTCGCACACACTTTCATTAACATTCTTTCACAGCTATCGTGTTCACAGAACAGTGTCAGTATTTGCAGATTATTTCCTCATAGAGAATTGACGAGAAATTGTCTTGATATTTGACTTTATTCAAGTTCTTTCTTCTATCTTTTTTTCATTGGAATTTTTTTTTTCATCTTTCATAATCCATTCAGGATGAAAGTTGACTGAAGAATTTTTCCAGCTCATGATTTCCCATGAATATCCTCCTCTGTAATAAGCCATTATTTCAAGCAAACCCCCCTCCCGTCATCCCGGTAGCATCGCACAGGAAATATTTGAATAGCAAAAAGTTAACTATTATATATTCAAACATAAAATATCTGCAAGCTATACTACCTACAATTTTTTTTTAAAATTTCCATTCGTGTTTCTCAATTCACTATCATATCGCTGTACAAGTTATGGAAATGAAAATCGCCATGAAGAAAAGTTTGATATATTTCCCATTGACTTATACTTGTGTTAGATCAGCGGAAAAGTCAGTGAGCAAATACAATTTTCAATAAAAAACTTTGTTACTTCTCAATTTTTTGTGCTAATAAAGGGAAAGAGCAAAAGACACTATCTAGATGGAATTATCATTCAATCCAAACAGCATAAAATCATTATTTGCACTTTTTGAAGGAAGTTCCCCTTCGGGAAAATCTTCGATCTGGGTGAAGGAATGGGAAAATCCTTGAAAGTAGATGAGTTATTGCGGTTGATGGAAGAGCATGAAAAAACATCATCATTCCTTTTGGCATAAGATGTAATTATACGGTGCTAGGGTACGTATATGAGCGTTCTGATTACGTAAAAATGAAGGGAAAAGGAGCAAAAGTAAACGCAAAAGAGAAGAAATGAAGTAATATAGCTGTATGATATCGATTTGTCACAATTTGTGCAAAAAGTCCTTTACAGAGTTTACACCTTTTGCAGAGTTATGTTTGTATATAACTAAAAAACACATAGAACTGTTCTGCATGGAGAGAAGGACTTTTATAAAGGAATGGATTTAAGGTAAATTGAAATATGCAGTCGTTAGAGGTAAAATGCATGGACGAAGGATTCTGTCCTACAAGGATAAATATAGAGGGATTTTGTAAGTCTCTTCAAATATGAAAACTTTAAAATATGAATCATGAAAATTGATGTCAATGAAGAAAATTAGAATTTTAAGCAGATTTAATTAACTTTTTCGTAAAGACGCATATTCATAAAGAAAAAAGGAAAAATTAAAAGAAAAATCTAATAGGTATCCACTCACTTCTAACTTGTAGTTTATTAGTTAGAAGATATTTAACTGATTTATTGATACTTTCCGATGGAATGCAATTTAAATAGGAAAAATAATAGAGAACAGTTAGTTCTAATAGTAATTTACCAAAAAGTAGGAAAATAAATATATAGCTAAGTAGGTACTTATTTAAATTAATTTTGTAGGAAAAAAACTTGAGTTTTGTGAGAAAAAGAACTACAATCTATTAAAAAATTCTTTTCAAAATTATACATCCAGCAATGTAAAATACATTACTCATTTTTCTTGAATGAGAAGCTAGCATTTGGGTATATACGTTGGGAAAATTCTATTTAATATCACTTTCAGTGTGAAAGTTCCATGGTTCGGTTGTGGAAAGTCTAGTATCTCTTTTGTGAAGAAAAAACAGCTAAAACATTATAAAATCCTGAAGATGAATTTCCCAAAGTTCTTTAAGCTCCTCAAGTTTTGCGTTACATCAACAACATTAAAACGCCTTCATGGTGACCCTAAATACAATATTCTATTCATTCTAATAACTATTATATCATTCGTGTTTGCATGCTTTGCATTTATGAATATGGACAAAAAGAACGAAAATACCAAATCAGAAGAAATGAGAGTCATTTTTACGATTCTTATGATTATTGGAGTTTTTGAGATTACGCTTAAAAATTTTGGTTTAAGTCTTTTCCATGATAAAATACAAATTCTCGTGAATTGGATCTACAAATTGCACACCAAAGTTGATGAAAATGAAGTAATTCATGAGGTTGTCATTGACGGAGCTGCTAATGCTTTAAAGTATTCTTTGCTCTTTATTAGGTAATTCTTTATAAAGTTTTATTTAGCTACATCCTTTAGATCTCATTATTTGTACTGACTCCATAAATATTCCTTTTTTTATTTTTTTTGTTTCAGAATTTACTCTGCAATGTATAATATCTGTGGACTTGCATTTGCAATTAATATGTATTTCGCTGATTATACGGTTATATACATTCCGTATGTCGATCAAGCCTCAAATACTCTCATCTACAAGGTTTTTCCAGTAGTATTCTGCTGGATGGTTGCAATATGGACAATCATAGCAGATAGTGCCATTGTCTTCATTGGCTTTCACATAATTTTCTTCATGAGATCTCTCAACAAATTAATAATTATTTTTGGAGAAGGAAAAGAAACTGAAAGCTCTCTAAACTTTCTTATTTGCCTCGTGAAGAAGCATTGTGAAATGATATGGATTCTGACTGTTTTCAATGATGGTGTGAAATTAATTTCTCTAGTTCAATTCGCTTTCAGCTCTGTGCTTTTCCCTACACTCATGTTCAGCATACAAATCTACTCAAATGGCGAACTCATGCTCCTTTTCCTGTGTACTCTACTGTGCCAATTTGCACTTTTGTGTATTTTCGGAGAGATGATTCGTTCGGAGTCTGAGAAAGTTTTCTATAATCTCTATATGAATAACTGGTATGAATTGGGTTTGGAGTATCAGAAGATTATTCTTCTCATGATGGCCAACTCATGCCGTCCTATTGGTCTTAAAGCTGCTGGAATTTACAATGTTTGTCTCGTATCTTTGGTTCAGGTAAAATTTGCAATTTTTATCAACTTTCTGAGAACTCACCGTGAAAGTTCTTTTCTCTTTTTTATAGATATTAAAGCTTTCAGTCTCTTATGCGGCACTCATTATGACTATTGTTGGAAAATGAATTTTCCTTGGCAAAAAAAAAAATAACAAGAAGGATGGCTTTGAAAAGAAACACACTTGTTGAAGCAATTATTGTGTTCATTGAGCAAGGAAGCTTTCACAGAGCTTTGAGAAAAAAGATTCAACGCCATTTTGAGAAAACATCCTTAGCCAATAAGCTTCATCAAATTCATATAAATGTCAAATAAACGTAGGTATGAACCTATTCATTTATGTTTATGTAAAACAGGTAAATTCAATAGATTATAAAGAATATATAATGCAGTATTTTCTCTTGAAATTCTCAAAATAGAAATTCAAATGATGCTTTTTTGTATCTGTGCCATGCGTAAAGCTCACTCCATGTATGAATTTTCTCGTAGCACACATTTTGCTCTATTTTTGGAAAATTGAAAGTTTGTTGGCGCAGCAGAAGCTTTGTGAAATTCGCCTCAATGTGAAGGTTATATGGGAAGCACTTTGCACGTTTTCCCCTCAATTTCCGGAAAGTCACATCAATCTACCATCCACCGAGTGGAAAATCGGGCGGAGGTCATTTTGCGTGCGAAAAACCTCCACAAGAGGGGTGGACAGACATGGAGGCACCATGGAAAAATCCACAGTGAGCTTTTTGGGAACTTTCGGCGCACTTTCAGCCAAGGCTATTAGTAGAGATTTTGCGAGGTTTGAGGGAGTTGTCTGTGTTAACTCCCTAAAAAGTCGTCCCAAATTCCATTTCACTGCTTCCTATGTACAATACATAATTCCTCTCAGCTGCTCGGGAAGTTCATCCCTCCAAAATCCAACCCCAATCAATGGAACACACTCATACAATTCAAGGGGGTTATGGGGGAGAAGATCTATATAGAGCGAGTATGTCGCTAAATCTGAATTTAGAACTCATCCCCTCCCTGCGTTTGGGATTTTTCTCAACTCTCCGGGAGCTTTTTTTTTCACCCCCAGTGACACCACCCTCCACGTCAATTTCCCTTCCGTCTCATCATCCACATTCTTTATATTGTGCGAAAAAAATTCACTCAATGTTCCAAGTAATAAATTTAGTCAGCGTGGAAATTCTTCACACGAAAAACTCTTGATGAAAATCCCACTGATACAGAGCATCAAGAACACAGAGAGGGATAATTAAATCATTTTATTTTGCGTATCTCATCAATTTATCGTCATATTGCGATATACTACTGTGTTCAAAAAGTCGAGACAGAGAAAAAGCGAATGAGATGAATTAAAAATCAATATTTCATTGTACGAGAATTTAATGATAAACAACACCAGCAAAATATAGATTTTCTTTCAGATATTTTTCATAATTCAAACAAAATAGTTTTGCAAGAAAAGCTCCAAAGAAAATTATCTACGACAACGTTAGGAAAATATATTGTATGTATGTTGCTGTAAAAACTGGAAGAAGGAAGATAATAACATGCTAAATTTTCCCTTTGGCAGGTAAATTGTTCATTACCTCTATGCATTATGCAGTTTCAGTTGTAAATTTTCTTTTCTTTCCAATCTTTTTGAACACATGCGTAGTATCATGTAATTTTTCTGTCCAAAAAAAGAACAAAAATACGAGCTATATCCATCCCTTCTTCATCATCTAACTTTCCGTACTCATTGTGAATTTCAATTTGATGAATATAAAAGAGGAAGAAAAATACAAAACACTCTTTATCATTTTTCATTTGAAAATTGAGAAAGGAAAAAAATGTTCTGTGCGTGAAAAAATCGCTTTGGTTGGCATTTTGAGTATATATGGCGGAGTAAGCATCCATAGCAGCAGTAAGTGGCTATATATGAGCTTCGGGGAGCTTTAAAAGCATCTCTCCGGCATTCGGGGGACATTCATTTTAAATAATTTCTCATTGTGTGTACGAGGAAAAATGAATTTCTCATTGTAAATGATGCGAGCTCCCACGTCTTTGTCGCCCATCGTTATTTCTAAGAATCTTATAACGAACGCATTGTGAAAACCATGCATCAGACGTAAAGAAAATAGGATAGGGGTCTTTTAACAAAAAAAAGTCTCCAAATGAATTAATAACCCACCACAAAAAATTTTCCTTGAATAAATAGAATTTTTCACGTGAAAAAGACACAAACGGGGATACAACGTGAAATTTCTTTGACGTAAAAAAGCATTCCCTACGGCATTTTTGAAATTGTGTAAGAAACGATTATTGTCCGAATGTTATGTAGATTTTTTTTTCAAAAAAAAATTCCACTCTTTCTACCAAAATGCCATGGAGAGATGAAATTGTGCGTTTGCTGAAAAATGTTGTTGAAAGCAGAAAATTTTTCATACGAGATGCTTTTTGAATTTCAGCATACCCTCGGCCCAAGCTCACACCATATATGTCCCCTGCCATATAAATGTCCCTAAAAGCTTTGATCGTCAAGTCCTCAATGGAAATGTGCTCAAAAAAAGATGGAATCTCCTCCACTGGACGCATTTAGCACATGAATTTTATACACTCTTCGAAAAAGTCGAGGAAGTTATGTAATGTATGTGTGGGTTATTATTTTAGGATGGTCTGGGAAACACATCAGCTTTTCTCCACTGTGTATGAGAGCGAGTGGAGGAAATGAATCTAAGGGACACATTTTGGCCACAAATCCAACACTATTTCGTTCCTCTTTGGCCACAATTTCTCTTCCCTTGGTGTAAAGTGAGGTAGGGATAAAATAAGAAGATACTTATACCAGGTATGGCATCAAAATTTCAGGGAAACTTCGTCATTTTCCTCGTTCATTGAGCTTTGAGCTTCTTCAGAAATAAGCTTAATTTTTGTTAAAAACTAAATTAATTTTCTGTTTAAATAAGTAATTAATTTTTAAATTTTTTCTGGTCATAGATGTTGTACAAAAATTCTTTTTTTTTTAAATAATTTTGCAATTTTCACGCATTGAATTGATAGAGGAACGTGGCCCAATTCGGACCTCCTAAGGTCTTTTTCAATCTACTATTATGTAGAAAGTTATAGGAGTTAAAAGAGCATTAAATGGGCTTTTAACTGATAACAAATTTAAAATTAATCTCAATATCCATTAACACTAAATAAAAGTTAATTCTTGATTCTTGAAGAAATTTTCATGAAAGTTTCACCCATTCTCTCAATTTCTAATCGTGCATCTCGCCCGGAATCTTTTGGGTGAGATTTAGAGAGTGGATGACCGAAGAGTATGAATTTTCTTGTAGACATAATCCACCCATATGCAGGACACCAGAATCCTCAATGGCAATGAGGTATAAACATTATGCGATAACGAGTGTGTCAGGACAAATGAAGTGGGGATATTAAAGTCACATTCAGAGCCCCTTTTTGCTGCCACAGACCCCACAGGCTTATTTATTAGTATTATACATATGTATTAAGGATATATCCCATGATTTTTGCCATCCTCGCATGTCACATCGTATGAGTTTTCTCTGCGAAATATTATTTTTACTTGCATATATAAATTTAGTATTTTTCCCATTTCAAGCTGTGCGTGTGTGTGACTTTTTTTGCACAGCAGAAAGCTTGGAGGCAATGAAAATCCATATATTGAATAAGTTGATCTACCCCATAGGAGAAGAATGGGGAGATATACTCACCAAGCGACGTGTGTTTCACCCATTAAAACAATTAATTGCATTTGCGATAGCTTACATGTTTATCATATGGGTGGGTATATCGTTGGTATCTAGAACGAAGAATATTACATTATCTATAGTTGAGGGGGTGTAGCGACACACACACATCCCCTGGAGGTAGGTTCGTGCTCAATCTACGAGGAGCCACACATCACCCTGACCAGGAGGTGGAAGACACTCTCTGATGATGTCCATTAGACGGAAATGTAATTCGCTTTAGTTCATTCCCGCCCACATCACACATATGGGGAGAGAAAAGCTACAAGTTGACTCTCAAGCATAGTGTCCATATTGGCATGGATGGTGTCATCTCTGCCTGCAAGAAGATACCTCTTTTTCTTTTATAAACTCTCCTCACAACATTCACCACAACTCCTGTGTCAAACTTCCGGGAGATTGTCATGTTTCTCCACTACAACAGGAAGTCTCTGGGAATTCCCTCAGGCCACACAGCTCATACCGAAACTTTCGTCCCCATGGTCATTTGTGCCAATTTATCTTCCGTCACGACCACAGGCTCCCTTCGAGGATTTGGTGAGAAATAAAACAGAAGATAATCAGGCACGAAGAACCATTAAGACATACATCCAGTGAGAAAAGGTGGAAGAATATGATTCTCTCCAATCACAAAAGATATATGATACAATGGGAATATATATCTACTTTTTTCCTTGACAAAGCAACTTTATCATTGACTTTTCTCTCCCCCGGTGAAACTTTTTCTATCTCGCACCAATATTTTCTTCTGCAAACCCATGCAAAAAAATCAGTTGGCAATTTGCAATTCATCATGTGTGAAATTGGCAAATAAATACGCTAAAGGGAAATTTTTCACCAACTATTTCCCCCATACATTTTATTTTTCCTTGGATTTTCTTGGAATATTTTCTTTCTACGTAGAATTTATTTTATCAACATAAACCGCATAAAATATAAAATTCAAAACATTCTGCTTGTAAACAAGATCAATGCAAATAATTACATTAATATCCATCTGCGTCATTCTAATACACTGATTTCAAGCGCGTCCACACAGTTTTGAAATTTCCGCATACATGTAATTTGTTTTCAAGGGAGAAATAAATTGAGCATGCTGTACACCGCAACATATTGTTTGTTGGTCAGGTTGTTAGGTAATACGGCTTTCGTGGAATTTCCAGATGATATAGAGGGTGGATGTATTGTAATGAAACTAACTTCAAAACCGCCCCTATCAAATCCCATATTTAATGGATTTAGAGCACTAAATTAATCTCTAAATTGAGTGCAAAAATTTCTCTTTTATTTTCTCCGAGGTTTTCTTTATTTATTCCTAAACAGTGCGGAGTGTAAAGCCAGTGTCATTCCTTTTGAATTTTCTTTTTTATTCTCTTAGAATTTCTTTTCCCTGACAGATGATCCGATAAGAAGTTTCTCTTCAAAGAAAGCACTATGGAGATTCTTGATATTCCCAAAGAGGAGAACAATTCATTCTAACAATCAAGATTAGGAACATTAAGAGACCTTTTGGGAAAATGCTAAAGACACGTACAATAGTCTCCTACCTTGAATGTTTGTCTCGCTTTTGAGAGCTTTTCATCAGGGAGCTTTTCTTTGAAATTCCCTTCAAAACTTTCCATTTGTTTGGTTGCATTTTGGATACATTCTGCTGCGGAGTTATGGAAAGTATGTAACGTTGAACAATTTCTCAAAGTCAATAAGCTTCTGTTATTGTGAAAATGCACTTCCTGGACAAACTTTGATGTTACATATGTATATAGTAAATTGGTACATTTTGCTTATTTGCCAAAGTCAAAAGAATCGTGAATTGAAAAATCAATTGATTCGTTTCTTTTAACGTTTATTTTAGCGAATATCCTTAGCCGGAAGTTATTTTTGGCACAGAGAAATTTGAGGATCAAAGAAATTGGAATTATTGCATTATACATACATAAACTTTTATATATAAAACGTTATGTAGGCAATATATATATAGGAGCGGAAACAATATAGATTTCATGAGATAGTTGGACTGGGTCCATCATCAAGAGATGTGGCTGGAATCCCCTTTGGGCCGGATGGTGTGGGTGGTTGAATGGAAGTGATGATGGATTGAGATGACGAAAGGAGGGAACCTTAAGGATATAACACACACAACCTGTTTAATGTTGCATGAAAGTGTATTGATTTAATGTGCTGTTCATTAATTTTATTGGAAAGATTCTCAAGCCCAGTTGAGAGCATGTCAAGATGAGAGAAAAGGTAATCATAAATGTCGATTGTCCTTGGCTGGTGGAGGATACGTGTGTCTAACTAAACTGCGCATCTCACCAAAGTTAATTTCCGTTCGCACAAGGGTTGCTTTCTCTCCTCCATACACCCAGACGAATGGATATTAATAGAAATGATATTCTATCGAAAAATGAGTGGGGACCGACTGTATGCGGAGCTGGTGTGTAGCCATAGCGGAGAGGACAAATACCCGGGGACTCCATATGTGTTGTTTTCTTCTCCCCATTTTGATGTCCAATATACACAACAACCAGCATTTTCTTCGTGGCCTCATCCACACAAGGCTCCACACTAATTTACACATCCCCCATGTTTTCCTTGTGCCAATATCCCCCCTAAAACAAGGGCATCAGGTGGCGCAAAAGAGATGACACGCTCTCTCACCTGTTGTGCCATTTTATTGAAAATTATTTAGACAAAGCCATGGAGTAAAAATACCCCCATTGTGTACTATATGTATGTGATTATATATAACGTATACTGTACATACAACGTAAACGTAATCAATTTAATAGAAAGCGTTCGTTGCTCTTGCTTGCTAAATGAAAATTAATCGAGCACATCTCAAGCTTCCACCAGCAAACCAGCAAATGTGGGTTTTATTAAAAGGAGAAGGAAGATTTTGAACCACAGTATCCCACATGTGGATGTATTATGCATCCTTTTATCCACTTCTCTCTATATGCATACACCATAATTTTGGGATTACCATACATCTAGCTTTGTTTTCTTTTAATAAGTTTTATTTACTATACCTCCCTCTTCTTGTTGGACTTTGCAATGTTCTATAAATTTTGCTTATACAAGCGTAAAGGATTGTATGGGGGATTTGTAAAAATATCGTTTAACTCTGGATCAATGTTTATTTTCTCTCCATAAACTTTATTCAGAGATTGTGTACTACATAGCTTGAACTATGGGAAAAAAATAGGGCAAAGATTCCTTTCGCTTTAAAAAAAAAACAGAAAGTTTGTGCTTTATGATTTTTTTTAAACATTAACATAATTTAGGAAAAAATTCACCGTATAACGGACTTTTTATTCATGGGCAAAAAGTTTGGGATGTTTTATCATTTTTTTCTGAACTTTTTCACATAAATAAAAATTAACGAAAAAAATGAGGACAGGTAGTGCTGAATTTCCATTCCACGTGTGGAATTTCAACGATTTTTAACTCAACTTTTTGGCAAAAAATCGTAATATACTGAAAAATTAACAGAGTAAGTGCATAGAATATTGAAATATTTGATCTTTTCATTACGAAATTGATTCTAAAAAGGTTCTTAGCAGACATTTCTAGGTCAAAACGTCTTATTAATGTTGCAAGTAATTTTTAATGCATATTTTCTTCGTTTAGGTTGGCGTTTGACCCAATAGAAATAGACCAGAAAAGGTTAACCTAAAAGCCCTTAATCGTTGTTTTTATTTCCAGATTTCCCGCAACTTGGTTATTAAACCACATTTGTTTTCATAAAAATTTCAGCAATGTCCTTCCAAAAGAAAAACCCTAAAAGCTCGATTGGCGAAAAGTGATAAAAGTCATTAAGTAGTAGCTAGAGTGTAACGCATGTTGCTTTGCTATCTCCCCATGCCCATATCTACCGTATACGCATCCCAGTTTCTCCCCCGCCGAGGGCTGAAAGTCCACAAGAGCTTTTTCAGTCTCTATATTTTCGTGACAATGACATAATTTTCTCTCAAAAGCGGGAGAGCTTTCTCTGACGCGAAATACCGTCCCAGGGAAGAAGGTTTTCGAAAAGTTTTCTGTTGCTCTTGCACAGCTTTTGAAATGTGAGAGCACTTTTCACGACACACAAGTGATATTTGATTGTGAATAAATGGCATATTCTGTGACTATTGCTCCATTTTTCACTACTGCTAGACATTTGTGAGGAAAAGTTTCCAACAAATGTACCTAAAATTATATACAGCAACATTACTAATACATATAATATTTTCTCGCTCTATTTCATTCAGTCTTCATTGATATAGGTAAATTGAATAATGCAATATATGGCCAATATATAAGCAAACTTTATTCACGGACATTCTATTTTCAGATATGCTTTTATCTTTTCATTAATTTCTTCTTGTTCTGTTGTTCTGAGTAGGTATCGTATATGATATAGCTGCTGTAGAATGTTTGTGTTGAAAATATAAAGTGAATAGTACCATAAAATTAGAAAAGAGTTCTCATTAAATTTCTGTCAGAAGGAAAAAATAGAAAATATGTAGAAAGATAAATCAGAGAATAAGATAAAAAAAGAATTTTTCAAACCTTTCTTCAGCTTGAGTTTAGGACTTTTCAGGCTTTTTTTTAGTACTTTTTTACCTTTAATTTAATGATTTTCAGGGTGTTAGTCCACAATCGAACTCTTTTTGACTAAAAATCAAACAGGTATAACTCTTTTTTGGATCAAATTAGTACTTTTGAGGCTTTATTTTAGTACTTTTATGGCTATTGCTCTTCAATATGAAACTTTTTAGAACTAAAATCCAAGAGGTGTTTACCTGTCGAATATTTTGGCTAATTATCAGAATATTTCCGAAGATTTGAAAATTTTTACTCAAATTCTTTAAGTGAAGACGCCTGGTATTACTCGACGCCTCCATTGCCTAAATAAGCTTATTATCTAAATATCTACGTCTTCTGAGTGAAAAATTCTGTAGCATAATTAGACTAATTAAAAAAGGAATTTAATTTTATGCTTGTTAAAAAATGCACATAAAAGTCTTTAAAAGAATTCTCTATTATTTTATTTAAACTTCATAATCAGACATTTATTGTACAGCCAGAAAATAATTTAAATTTTCATCAAATTATGGATTTTTATGCTCGCAACTACGTCATAAAAAAATCATTCATAATTTTAATGTAATTCAATAAACGCACCAGGGGGTGGAAAAGTGTATGTGACAGAATTTGAGGAAGCCACACGTCCTTCAGTTTAATTAATTAGTCGTCCTGTAAAAACATTAGATTTCATGGTGTAATTAAGGGAGTGCGAGCTTGAGCCATGGATGGATGTAATGCGAGGTGCTTGGAGTTTTAATCAAAATTGCAATTTGTCCGAATATAGCCTTATGCTATGTGCGGGGGTAAAGTGTTGGAATTGATTTCAAATTGAACATCATGTCTCGTGTTTGTGTGCTACCCAAAGAGCGATGCTGTGTGGAAACCGAAAGCGATTGTAGTGAGTGGCTGTTTTGGGGGTTGGCTCTTGAAACATGACCTCCTCGGTGCGAGGTTCACGAACCACTACCACGACCCAGCTCCAAATCTGGGCACCAAGCTTACGACATACTCTTGGTTCCAAATCATTATCGCACCGAGCGCACGGCTGATATTGCTCTGGCTAATTCCTCCTCCTGGATTACAGGCATTTTCACTGTTTTTTATGCCTCGTCTGGCGCGCGTGTGGAGAACATTTGGGCATGAAATAATGAGTGTTTGCACAGGGAGGGCAAAAAGCACAAATTTCATGATAAGCTCTGGTGTGCAAAAATTACTTGCAGACGCGCGTTTTTTTTCGCGTCGCCCCTAAAAGAAACCCCCGTCTGGGTGCTTTGCTTGTATCGTATTGTAAATGGCACTCTCTCCCGCGGGGCCTAGGCTCTGCAAGCGAGAGAGGCAACTAGGGGAAAGAGATTTTTCCAACCAGGGACACCATAGGCGCATGCTCGTGCCCTAACGGAAGTCACCAACAAGTGAGTGAATCTGCGGGCGCTTTAGGTACCCACTAGTGGTTGCCTTCAGAAGAGCTAAATTCCATCTCTCCAGTACTGTGCTAACGAGTGACGGGATAGTGAGATTTTTCATCTCTATCCGCTCTCAATATCAGTTAACACTGAAACGGTTCCGCGAGTCACGCAGTTGCAGTGAGTGCGTGTCACGGCGTCAAGGCTCCGTTGAAAGCCTCAAGTTAAACCCTCAATACAACAATAAAAAATAAATAAATAGTGGAATCAAATAGATGATTTACAGAGATCAGTGTATGGCCAAAGGACATTTGTCCGTTTTTTTATGTGCTTAACAAGGAGAAAAAAAAGGATTTTCTACCCTTATCTTCCTTCAGTGAGAAAAGGGATTCTCTGCCACTTATTAAATTATATTGATTGGACGTCGTGGAGGACAAGCAAGACATGATCTTCAGTGAGACATCGCATGAAAGATAAATTCGCAAGAGCAGGAAAATTGTGTAAATAAATTTTCTTCCTAATTCACTATACTACATAGGATAAATGCGGGAAGAATTCCACGAAAGGCACTAAAAGAGACTAGAGGGAGATGTGGAGGAAATCAAATGAATCCCATAAAAAAAGTAAAACAATTGCCATACTCTCATGCGTGAAAATCTATTTTCCTTCTTCCAGCCACCAATTAAGCTCTCCTTCTTTTGACCCATCCATACTTATTTGGTTTCTCTTGAAAAAAATGGACGATTAATGAGCATTCAGGAAGGCACAAGACTTCTTTTTTTCCTATTGTTGAATTAGAAGATGAAACGAAGATTTTTTTCTGGGAATTTTTCTTGCCAGTTGAAGTGAATTAGAATGATTTATAGTTTCAAAGATTAACTCCTAGCTGGAATTGACAGGAATCAAATTACTTTTTTAGAAGAATTAAAGGAAATATAATACATCATAACGGGAAAAATATAAAATTAAGTAATTTTTTGAAATCATTTTAAAACGATTAAGAATTTTTTTCGGATTTTTTTAATGAAATTTTATTTTAGAGGCCATTCTTATTGAAAATCTTTTATTTTAATTTTTACGACTTTGCAATTGAAAGTTTTTTGTATTCTGCGATAAAAGCTCTTCAAGAATTTTTTTAGATGTATTCTAAACAATTTTTTTAAAAGAATATCTTCTGGTTTGTCTTCTAAAGTTCTGATATGGAACGATTCAAAAATAAAAACTATCAAAATCTTAAAACTTTCTACTAAAAGAAAAGAATGATTTTTAACCGAATTTTCTTGGTTTCTTAAAATTGTTTATGAAAGAATTAATCGTAATAAAAATTAGTAAGAATTTCCTTTTCTTTGAAAGATTGAATTGAAATAATTTTCACAAAATAAAATAAGTTTAAAGATTTTTTTAAGAAACACGTTCTTTTAAATTAATTTTCTATTTTTAAAGTCTTTTCAAGTCCAACCCGATTATTATAAAATAAATTATAAAAATAACTGACTGATTAGAAAAAAAAAGAAATTAAAAATTTTTGAAAGAGATGAATTAATTTCTTTTAACTGAAATTAATTTCGAGGAGCTTCTCTTGTAATGTTAATACTTACGTCGTGGTGATTAATAAGGGAATTATTTAGATTTTAAGGATATTAAATTTCAAAAGTGAACTGTTTATGAAGTTAGAGAACTAAAAAAAAATAATTTGATTCTTCAAAAGTGTCTGAACGTCTGAATACTTTTTCTTACGTTCTTTAAGACAATTTTTTTAAATTACCTACTGAATTAAAAAAATAATTATTAGTCATAAAAATAATTGAAGAGTGCTGGAATAATATCGTTTCACTCTACCTTTCCTGTAATAATAAAAAGTTTTTTTTTATTAAAAAAAACTTCAATTTCAGTAAATAAATAATTCTCTCTCATCGCTAGATTTCATTTTATTCCAAATAAAATACTTGTTTTCCAGTGAAACTGATTGAGAAAAACTCGACTAATTATTAATAGGTAAATGGAAGTTTTTCGTTAAATATAATACCTGCCTACAATGTTTTGTTGTTGTACTACAATTCATCGAAATTGAATAAATAATTCCCGTGCAACTCAATAAATTCATCCAATAAACCCACGTTACAATAAATTTTATTATTAAAAGTTTAACTTTATGTAGATTTTTCCATTAATGGTTTTTGGATTAAAAATACTGCGGATTTTATGCATGTATGCATAGATGTTACGTTAAACATTTCCGAATATGTGGTGTGAAAATGTTCACGACCTCTCTCTGGGGAAATGGTCGGGACAGCCTGTTGATTGTTCGGGTTGACTTACTCGCTCCCCATTCCAAATGAATCTGACTCTGATGTGCCTTGATGTGGCATTATCGTGGACTTGGCAAAGCTCCAAAAAGCAAGCTCTTCTGTGTTGTGTATACACATTTTGCAAACAAACCCTCTTGCAGTAGAGCGGAAGGCGAATGAGCTAAGAAAGTGGGAAAAATAAGTCAAAATATCCCATCATTATTTCACACGAAGAGGCATAGCGACGACCTTAAAAAGAATTCCATTTGGCTTGTAATTTCATCCCTGTCTTGATTCTCGCTCTCTTTCACAGTGCCACGAGACGTTTAACTATGAGACACTTTACCGAGAGAATTCCGTAGCACTCCTACAAATCATTCTCTTTTCACCGACATAATATTGCTCATTTGTTCATTTACTGCTCCCTAGAAGGCATCAATATCTCACATCATTAATTTATTAGGAGTATAGAGAGGTACCTACATAATAACGCGACAAGTATAGGCAGACGCAGGCAGTAATCAATTAAAATGAATCTTACGATGATCACACTCAATGCATAGATAGCACAACACACATAATACTGTACTATATATTATAGGTAATTGAGGATAAATTAATTTTCCTCACGCATTAAAGTTAAATTACCTCTCAATAAAACTTTGTTATGTGATGTGTTGATATATTGATTGGATGAAGATGATTGAAACGAGACACTATTAAATATTCCCAGCTAATGAGGCTTACTAAATTTCGCAAAACCCAACACATTCGTGTTAATTGATAGTAATTGTTAACTGAATCCCAATAATTGAAAATAATCCCATACTACCTAATATTTCAATTGATATGCGAAATAAAACACCCAAAGTATTATCCTTTTTTTTTAATTAGGATTTCATTCATGGGATCAAATGTGAGGGGTTATATGAAAATAAATTCGAAATTCCCATATATTCGTAAAAGTTAAAATCAAATATTTGCTCAAAATTTCAACGCATGAATATTGAGAAATTCAAATTTTCCAAATGAAACATTGTAAAATATATTTGAAAATATGTATTTTTTATGAAAATATGACATATATAATACCAAAAGAAACTTTTCTCAATTCAGATAAAAACATTGTTTGGGTGATCATTAAATATTCAAGAGGGTTTCATGAGAATTTTCCCACAGAATAGAAAATTGTTTTCCCTGCCTTTCCTGTGCCCCTAAATTATTCAAGGCGCGAAAGGTGTCCAAAATGATACGTAAAATATAGACAAACGTATTGCTTTACAATAATTTTTACAGTATTGTGAAAAAAGTTTGTAGCAGCTTTTTTTTTAAATTAAAATTAATTTGTTATTTTGTTTGGAAAATTTTTTGATGATCATCTAAAATAACTTTAAGAGTTTTCACGAGAAAATTTAATTAGGTCACTTAGAGGGAAAAGTGCTTAATTCAATTGCGTAACCAAGGGAGGTTATATGAGTTTCTAAGAACCCTAGAAAGTTTGATTTTACCTTAGAGATTAAAACCAATTATTCAGAAGTTTTAATATGTAGTATGAAAAGAAACTTCAAACGATAGAAGAGTTAAACGTCAAAAAATGACACATTTTGTAAAAAACTGTCACTGGCAAGGCAAACAAATGTCAAAATGAACGGAAAAATTTCAAAAAAACGTCAAGCGTTGGAAAACAAATATTAAAATTGAAAAAAAATGTGTATGTAATTCAAAACAGAAATGGAAAAATTTAATGATCTTTTTGACTCATAAATCCAACATTAATTATTTCTGAAACTTAATAAAAGTGAATTGTTTGTCCTTAAGCTTTTCCTTCTAACTGTGCACAAAGTGTGTCGAAAGAAATTTCCCACGGCAGAAATAATCCCTTTGCCGCGCGTCTTTTCTTTGCATCTTACCCCCATTGTTTTTGGGGATGTTAATCAAATTTCAATTATTAAACTTATCAAATAAACAGTAGCACAATGTGATCCATACCAAACATATAAGTTATGTGTACGTGAATATGATGGCATACAAAAGTTTCCCATTTGGGGGATTAATTTTGCTCCAATTTCACGGTACTAACATCAAGCATTGTGTACATACCTACATATATTCCACCACATGTTCACCGTAGATTTGAGGACAAAAGGCACCAAATCAACTTTAACCCGGAGGGACAGAATACAATTATTTCACATATGATTTTTTATCAACACAAAAACAGACAACAAAAGTATATTCGTACAACTTTCTCTATAAAAGATTTATGACATGTTTTTATGCATACATTCAGCTCTATCGCTGGCACAGGCAGCTAAAAAACTTTTCACAGAATGTTTATGATTTTTTTTATTGTCCTTGGGACGAAAATGTAAGTGTTGGTTGAGTCTGTGGGAAAAAACAACAGTGTGTGGAGCGGCGCGGGGGATTTATGCAAAGTGAAGAAATAATTGCATTATGCTGCCTATGAAAAGTTAATTTCCATGAAAAGCCACATCAAAATTGAGTCATACAAAAAATTGATTTTTTCTACCCCCTCCCCCTGCTCTTGAACTTTTTTTTTCACCAGCAAAGTGGCACAACTTTGCATTATTGAGGATGGGTATTGGAAAAATATATGTGTATGTATATAGCATGAAAATGTAGATAGAAAATGCAAATAGCATTAAAATGTATAATGAAATTTCTTCAATCAACCTTCCATCTCTCAGACTCTTGAGTGCCAATGACGTGGAAGCGTGGAAATTTTTCAATATTTTCCCATACATTTGCTGCCTTATTATAAATAGAGATATCCTTGATCTGTTCAAAAAGTCTTTTTTTAACATTTTGCTCGGAAAATGTTTTTAATATAATTTGAAAGTGCTCTGAAATCGACGAGGAAAATGTATTTTTAAAAAATCCGCGTATGTCTTTTAGCTGACTAGCAAGGACTTTAGATTCCTTTACGGTGTCCTTAAATGGCGACATAAAACTTGCGAATTACAATCGTTTAGAACATTTGATTGTTCCCAAATTTGCATTTAACCCGTTCTTTTCTTTATACCTTAGTCAAAGCCTTCATGTTCCCTTTTCATTGAAGAAAAGGCAGAAAAGGACATAAAAAGAAATCAGCACTTTTTGAACAGACACTGTTCATTCTTATTTTATCACCGCGACGAAGATAACAAAGGTGCTATTATTTAAAAAAGAAACCTTCTTTCTCTCTTTCAACGGAAAATTGTCAAGTAGCTAAAGGATCTCTCTCACCAATTCACAAGACATCGGAAGGAGGAGAAACGAGTGCCAAAGGAGAGTTGATAGAGCGAAACGTCGGTGTGGTGGTAGCACCAGGAAGGAGGACTAAGAAGCACACTTGAAGGTAATTCCATCCATTTTCATTTCATACCTTAGCACTTGAAAATCGTTTTAACTGCGCGGGAGAAATCCCACAATTGTAATCTCACGATAAGTTCTTTCTGTTGTAAGAATTACTCCTCTTGCTTGATCTTAAACGCACATATAGGCATAAAGAAAGACATGGATAAAATACAATAAAATAATCATGGAAATATGAAAATCCTATTTGGATTTATGCCCCACGCATTGCTGAAAATGCGGAAAATTTTATCCCTCAATCTCACAGCCAAAGAGTTTGAACTCCATTAGATTCCACAATGAGACTGTGAAAGAAGCTTTTCTGCTTCAGAGACCATTTTTCTACTACATTTTTGCTTTTATTTGGAACCTCCTAATGTTCTCAAATGGAATGCTTACTTTTCCCGATTTCAAAATCAACATCAGCACAGATTTTCTTCGACTGTCTCCAGCGAAAAGTTTATGACCTTTCGTAAAATGTAATTCATTGACGTTGAAAATTGATTTATTTTATTTTCTATGGAGGATTCCTCCTGAAAGGATATTTTCAAATGTATTACTTTCACTTGATGCACTTTCTTAATAACATAGATATTTCCAGCTTGAACCAATACGTACTGAGAAATTTTATTTTCTCTCATTGAATTTTCATGGTAGAATGTTCAAAAGTGATTATTCTGTATGATTTTCATGACAAAACCGGTAAAAAGAAGCTTATGCGATTTTGAAAAAAAAAATGAAAAAGAAGAATGAAAAATCGTGAAAAACTTTCCATTTTTCTTTTGGGCTAAATTGTATTGAAAAAATATTGAAGAGGACAAATAAACACAGTGGTGACGTCATTTTTCACATTTTTAAGCATATGTTTGCGACTTTTATTATGAAAGAGGGAAATTTCTTTGTCAATTGTTGATTCTTTTTTTTTTATTCTCTACAAGATTACGAGGGCCAATACGTTCCCTCAAATTAATGATTTTTCGAACAATATCGAGTAAACTCCTTTGTAAAAATATTGACTTAAAAAAGAGCTCAAAATTAATGGACAAAAAAGATTAATTAAATTATCGAGATTGTTGCTTTCTGTGAATTTTTGGAATTATTGATTTTTCCTAATTATAATGTAATATTTAAAATTTCATCTATTATAACTCATAATTCAACCAAAGAAGAATAAAAGGTCATTCATGAGAAATTGAATTAGAATATTCATTTATGCATAAAATATCCATTGATTTTCCCAATACCAAAATGGACACATGCTAAATTTAGAATTGGATTCATGAAAGGTGTAGGAAAGTGGATTTAGAAATGCAAGGTTTATTTATGGTTAAATTCTCTGTATAACTTTGTAAAGTTTTCATGATGAATGAATGTATTTAGAGAACAAAAAAGGAAGTAGGGCGAGAGTCACAATATGTGTACTCACCATTCAAAGTGTTTGGCTGAAAAGCTCCAAATTTATTCACTCGAATGTTTGAGAACAAAAGGTGAAAATGGTTGAATGGGACGAAAAATTAATTTACACATAGCGCATTGTCTTTGTACATAACACAAACTAAATGTTGGGGTATGTTCATTGAGAGAGACATGTTGAGATTTGGTCCATTCATTTTGCTCTTTTCCACGAGGGACTCTACCAAAGTGTTTGTTCGTCCGGCAGGCAGAAATTCCAGAGGACAGTTCAAGACGAAGGGGCAATACCGAAACTCCTTGAAAGTAACGATAGAATTGAAGGGGTTAAAGTTTATAAGGCCTAGTAATGTGAACTTTGTCAGAAGACTCGGTGAATTCCAAGCAAAAGCATTCCTTTGAGATAATTTTGTGGAAATAGAAGCTGTTCGTCGTTGCAGAATATGAAACCCCCACATTCCATGATGGTGCACAACATAATCCCAACTGCAAAGTACTCTGTCAGATATTAACTTGACTCATGCCATCGCTTTAAAATTTTACTTTGAACTTTTTTTTATATTTTCTTTACTAGTTTTTTTTTCTTGTAGAAAATTCTCATAAAATTCTTCATGCTTCCCTCTATGCTATATACTTGCGATGAAATTGGTTTTAAGAAGAAAGGAGCGCGTAATTATTGCTGGGAAAATCCCTCTTCAAGTGGAAATTTTATTAAATTTCACTCAAATTCCGAATAAATGAACCTTGAAATATTACAAGAAATCGTTCCTTTTCTCGTAGCTTTCAGGCGTCTTTATGTCTTTTTTCCTTCAATTTTAGAACCTTAAAAATTAAAACATATAGTTTGCTCTTTTCGAAAAAGGCAAAATTTGAAGTTTAGATTTACGGAAAATTCGGATATTCCGACCTTTCTCTGTGAATTACTTTATTTCTCATACAGGTTTTATTCCATCAGGTATTCTTATGTATTTCAGAGACCATTCTTTCCCAAAAATCACATTGAGCTTTAGACATTTTAGGTCCACCTCTAAAAATTTCCATTAAAACTTATTCTTGTGGAAGAAGAAAGCATCTTTTGTGCTTTTGGGTATGAAATTATATACATATAAAATTTTAATTGAAATTGGAAAAGGTGAAAACAGGTAGATAGTTTGCGTACTAACTTGAAGTGTGCGATGTAGTTGAAAGGTATACCCAAAGATTCTAGACTATAAAGTTAGATTTCCACATCAAAAGGCACATCAACCTTCTTCACAAATTTACAAAATGTACATTTTCACTCAAGAAAAGCTCCGCTCCCAGAAAAGTTTTGATTTGCCTGTCTTTTTTGGAAACTTGAGGGGTGAAAAGTTCCCCCACTTACGGTGAAATAAATACGATAGAGATTGAAAGATTGTGCTGAAGCACTTGATTTTCATTGTCAATTTATATGGAATGACAGGAAATCAAGGAAACTTCCAAATTGTGCAAGTCATTGAATTTAAACATTTCGTCTCAGTCAACAAATCACCAAATTGGCGTAACAAACCATGAATAAAAGCATCAGGTGAATTTTATTATGGGTTCGGTACAATAAGAAGATTTATTTTCATAGTTAGGTATATCATTTTAGTTATCGTATAAGTTGTTTTCAACTCTCAACAAGTTCAATTTCTTCATAAAGGAATTAAAGTGGATTTTCTCAAATACATACGTGTAGGTGTACGAGGGGGAGCTTCCTTTCATTTGATGAGGACAAAATAAATTCTAGTGAAATGAATATCTTAGAACACAGTATTAGGAGGTTTATTTGAGAAAATAAAAAGAACTTCCCTCGGAAATTCCTTTTAAGGGAAATTCTTTTGAAATTCTAAATATAGAGAAAATTTATTTATTCATCGAGCTGCATACAGGTTTCTATCCCACATAAACTCCGGATATTTTCAAAGAAGTACATTAAATGCACATGATGCGGTGCATCAATTTACTGAACGTCGTGGAGCTTTTATGTTGCATCAAACGTAATAAATTCGCTGTAAATCGAATGCGAGATATACATAAAATTTTCAGTTGTTCACTGCGTAGAATTTCCGTCCTCCCTGATGCTGGATGTAAGGGAGCAAGTGCTTTATCGTATTATGCAAAACTATCCCACAATATGTGCAAACAGGGTGTAAACACGAAAATAAAAAAAATGAATGTTTCCATCCCTTGGAGCAAATTGAAATTGTGTCAAATGGCAAAATGGATAGGGTGCGAGAGCGATGGTAAAGCATCAATGTTACCTATGTGCAATTTTTAATCCTTCGAGCACCCTCCAGCTAGATTGAAAATCACTCTAGCGGAATATTTTCCTATCGTTTCCTTTACTTGACTCTAGGACATTTTAACGTTTAAAGCGCTGCGATGTATTTCTTCTCGTTTCACCCGAAAAAAAGCAATCACCCTGTACTCTCAAGGGCGTGGGAAGAAAATTAAATATTTTTTTTCCTGCTCATTTCCATTTTCACCAACTCCCCACATCACATAATACTGCATATCTCCACGTTGCAGCCACAAATGGTCATTTGTACTGGAGAAAAGTTAATTACAATCACAATGGAAAGGCCATTTTATGCTCCACCTACTGAAAATAAGCACACACACACACATTTTTTTTTGTTCATTTTAAAGCCCTACAATACACCCCCTGATGCTCTTAACATATAGGTAGCTAATTTATAGGTTTATCTATCTATAAATTAAAAAGCTAACAAGCACAGAAAAAAATGCTGACATGCAGAAGATTTTTCATTTTAATGAATGCTTTTATACAATGAAAAGGAACTTTCATGATCCTTTGCTAAATACACAACACATTCCAGTATCAGTATCATGATCTGAATGCATGCGAAGAGATACTTAATGTGGAATGACAATATAAGGACATTGTTAGAATATCTCTCAAAACTCTCCTGTATAGGGGGAATATGCCATTGAAGAGGAGCCATAAGTAGAATATTGATCGGAAGTACATTCTGCTCCAAAATTGAATATGTGAGTGAAATGTTATTTCCCGAAGCCATCAGTGTTTCATTTTAAAAAATAAATTTTCCCTTCTATCGAATTGCAGTTCAGCTCTCAAATAAAAGACTTTGGAAATTCTTTTATTCCCAAAATCCACCAGAAAATTCTTCTAGTTGAGACCTAATGATTTTATTGAGCTTAACCGATATTCCCAAAGAACGCGCTTGAATTACTCAAACTTACCCCAAAACTTCCCAAAAGCAAATTAACCCTCCACAATGTATGAAGTTGTCTTAATGAAATAGAATTTGGTGTTGGATGGATTTAGCTATTAAGCTGTCTATCGTCGATATTGATGTTTCTGAAAGTCAAATATAGGTTTCCATGTATCGTGTTGTTGAGCATTGTGTTAACAATATTCTCCTGCCTGCCTTCCTTTAAATAAACTTATTTTGGTTTTGGAGAATGGTGCAAGAGAGAGTGTAATGTAATTAAAGTTGGATTAACATATTAGTTGGTATTTCACATATGTGCCCCACGCCAAGAATTTTATTCCTTTGTAAACACGAGATTTCTGGATCGAGTTTAGCCCTAGAAAATTTGTGTTATGCCCGTTATTCTTGTCTATGCTCGCTCAAATTATGTGTTGTATCATGGAAACAACATAAAACAAGAATTTTTCGGATTGTTTTTCAGAGAATCCGTTTTCCCATGATAAGAAATTTTTGTAGAAAAGATCTTTTAAATAATTCCTTGAGGTTTAAATAAAACGTAAAAACCGCAATTATAAATCGTCTCTGAATTTACTTTCTTATAGGTTAACCTATTAGGGTTAGTCCAGAAAACTATACAAGTTTTATTTAACGATTTTAAGTCAATTTTAAACTACTTCTTTTCAGTATTTAAATATAAAAGTTTAGGACTTAAAATAAATTTTTGAATTCATTACAAGTTTTCGCACAACTTAATACTTATCTTGAAGAATACCAATCCTGATAACGTCTACGTATAATTATTGGCTTTGTAAGTTTCTAACTGATTACCTAATCAATCAAAGCGATACTACATCATTTATTTCAAACACCTATCTCAGTTTAATAAACCTAAGTATGTGTATGAAATTGAACCTTCTATTTTCGTTCATTTATGCATGCGTGTAATATGCAATGCATTTGATGATATTTTTTTATGTCAATTCAATGGAAATGTCAACATGTTGTGCAATCATATCAATAAAACGTGGATTTACATGGATTTATTCTCGTCAAACCTAACGCTTTTTATTTTCAATCTACATAAAATTTATTTGTTTACAATGTAGGTACATTATTTGTTCTTCAATTGAAATTTTATTACAAATTTACTAAAGAAATTTTACACTGAAAGAAAGAACAAATATTTACAGGATATTAAGAAATTATTTTGTAGATCTATTCTAATTCTAACGACTCACGGACCTTAAGGAATACGAAGGGCTAAAATATAGAAATATCACTAAAGTGCAAAAGTTGAGATGTAATATCAATAAATAAGGATGCAGCATAAAAAAGTCTCTGGAATTTATCTGACAATAAAAAAGTAAAATAGTATATTGTTGTTACGAAACTGTGTATACAAACAAAAAAAAAGAACTTTAACTTAACTCCCCATGATAAAGTTCCGCGGAAAGTTTTGTGAATCCTTTTTTTTATGCCAACGGGGGATAAATTAAAATATCACAGCAAATTTTCCTCATTTTCATTCGAGAAATTCCCCACTGAGTAGATAATTTCGATAACTAACTTTGCACTTTTCGTTGTAACTTTCTTCTTGTGCGGATTCGTGTGGGACTATCTACTGCTATAAACCCGTAATGAGTTTCTTAAACTATACTTAATAATAAATTTTCCTCTGTTACCATGGAAGCTGTGGTAGTGGGAGGTTTTTGCAAAGTTTCTTAATTGCCTTTTTTAATTAACACTGGAATTATAGCATTTAAAATATTCAATAAAAGGTATTCAACACCATTCGTCTTCGTTCCACTGTGAGACAATAAATCAATATTATATCTTGTAAAGCGGAGCTCGTGTTAAGTGGAGGGAAAAATGCTTTTAAATTTGTAACAATGGCCGAAAGAAGGGGGAAAGGTGAAAGGAATGATTGATACGATTATCCAAATTTTCAGAAATCAATATCCATCAAATTGCTGAAGTATTCAATTCATATCATGTACTGTCTTATCATTTCATTTTAGAGGGGTTTTGTAGCAACATGTGGTATATGGTTTATCGACAACATAATGCTTTTGCAAACTGTTGCAGTGAATTGAATGTTTTGTTTTGGATTATTGCAGTAACAGCACGACCCAATTATTCTTTTTAAATAAAATAATTGTTGTTAATATGGGCGAAACATTATTGAATTTTTCTTTGTTATTTATGTCATCATTTAAACGAAAAATTAAAACGTTTTTAGCTTCGTGCATATAGAGCTTTCTTTTTTCATAAAATTCGAATAAATTCGGTTAAGGAAAAGGTTTTTGAACTTTTTCTGCGAAATTTCAAGAATTTTCATTGAGAATTAACTTTTCCAGACAATTTTAAAGATTTCGAAAAAAATTCAAAAAATTCTCGAACAATTTTAGGCTAAAATCAATTTTATTAAATAAAGAGATGGATGGTCTTGAAGCTATTAATCTGTAAAAATGCATATTGTCTCTTCGGTCTCTTCCCATAAATCCAAAAATTTTCTAAAGTCCTTTCAAACTGTGGTGGGTACTTTGTGTCTTTTACAATAGGAGATTTATAAATTCCATTTCACCTACTCCAACATAGATCCTTCTACATACATACGTATGTACATAGTTCAACAATGATGGGATATATATGTACTTATATTGAATCTGGCGAATATCTCAAAATTGTATTTACTACCTTCTCATGGGGATGTTATGTATTTTTTATATATACATTATTTCCAGTATGTAAAAGGAAACTTGAAGGAATGTCGTTGACAAAGCACTTACCACCCCATTTGGGTTTCCGGTTTCAGTGTCAGTTATGGCATACAAATAAATTTTATATGGATTAAGATGATGGAAAAGATTTTCTCCTAGAGGAAGTTGTTTTTTATCATCACACCGCACCAAAGTGATTTCTTTTCCTCAAATCATCACCCTTATTGTGCATCCATTGAAAATTGCTATGTATAGTGTAAACCCATGTAGTAAGAAGCTTTATATATAATTTCTATTATAATCCATGATATATAATCCAGGATATAATTCAAAGTAACTACACGGGATCTCCTCTATCAATCTCTGACGTGATAAATAATAGTAAATAAGGGATAATGTTCGAGCACTTAACTATGGCATTAATTATTCAAATGCAAATTTTCATTTTGGTCTCTGTACGTACAAAGTGTTAGTATTGGAATATATCTGCTTATTTACTCCGACAAAATAAATTATAGATATAATGAAGAGTTCACTCACCAATATAAAATTTGCATTGGAATTAATTTTGAAGTATTTCCAAACAGGTGAAGGCTTCATTGTCTAACTTATATATAGGATAGTGTATATTCAAAATATTTGTCCCCCAGAGGGATTTAAGTATTTTAATCAAAACTGATTGGTTCATTTAAATAAATACAAATTGCGGGAGTATTGCCCAATGGAGCTATGTGTCAATTGAATGTGATGTTGTATTACGTGCAACATAACCGAAATGTATCCAATTTAAATGCCATACTACATAAATTCAAAAGCATTTTTATTGATCTTTTTCCTGCATAACATTTTTCCTCTAACAAACAAACATTTCATTCACAGAGTATATTCAAAGTTTGATTAATTTTTGAGCGCCTGCACTGGAATATTTGTGAATAAAAATTTACATTTGTTTGAATTTGTTGAGTAAGCCTTAATCCTTTATGTGAAAAGTTTAATAACTTTTGTAAAAAAAAAGTTCAATTTAATGAAGAGAATTTAAATGTAATTTAACTTTTGTAAAATAAATAGGAAATGCTATAAAAGCTCTGATTGCTATAAATTCAATACACGTATCATAATTATGTATTTTCGATGCCGGTACCTGATAGCTAATTATTTATCATATTAAAGTTACTAAATAAGTTTTCCCAATCAATATGAACCCCTTTCGCAAAAACTTTCCCAATAATTCCGCTGAAATTGAAATAGATGTTCCTGTTTTGAACTTCTTCGTGTTTATGTCGGATTAACTCTGTATGTAGGGGATCATGGGGTTGAAGTAACCCCTATTAATTTCTAAGTTTAGAATTCCTTCTTGGAGAAATTGGAAAAGCCAGACGGTAAAGCGAGAGAATATTTCTTCATGCCTTGTCGATTGCGAAAATGGGAAGAAATAATTCACGATATATTAGTGACTTTATGACAGTCACAGTTTGTGTATCTCCCCTCCCCTTTCCTTTCTCCCCATTTCTCCAACATATCCCTTGGAAGACCCAACCATGTGTAGATGGGTTCCCTGAAAGAGGAAGTGTGTGTGATGATAGAGAGCCATGTGGATTAAATTCGTTGAGTGCGGTTGAAATCATACCAATGTATTCAGTCACACAGAATTTCCTTTGGGGGGTGGTGTGGAGAAGAACACTTGTGTGTAAAATGTATTTTGAGAGGGTACTTTATGTGTATAAAATGAAGTCATCCGAGTTGAGAATACTTTTGCTATTATAAGTACTCAAAATGTGGAGTAAATGCCTCAAAACGCAAACATTACCACTCTGCTATCAATCTCTGAATTTACTTCGCCAGTATGTAATTTAAAAGTTTCCCTCTGAATTCCCCAGAGGTATTTAATCCACCCACTCCCCTCCTTCCACCACTCGTGCCACTTAACATCCTAATTTGTAATAATATGAAACTTCCGTTCTTATACATTTAAAAGATAAATAGTAATTAAAAAATAATTTCATCCGTCACAGATCGCTTTGAGCTCAAGGATTTCAATAAAAAAATTTTTTTTATATAAAAATCTCAAATCTGTATTAAAGAGCGAATTTAGTAGATGACTGTTTGGCATTTTCTCGTACTTTAACGTTCACGTCCCTTTTAGCTTATTGTCCTTATCGCCATTTTATCATATTAAGGCTGTGTATTAAGGCGAATTTCGGGGAAAATTCACCCCCTATTTATAAAGTTTTCAAAAACACTTTAACCTTCGTGACATTCTCAGCAATAAAAGATTAAAATACAGCGTTGGGATTTACTCGAAATTATATAGATTTTCTTCCTTCATAAAATTTTCCACCCGCAGCACAAGCCCGACTTTTCCTCAAAAGGCAGAAAGTATATAAAAAAGTCTGGGAGCTTTTTCCTCTTCATCTTTGCTCCCATTCCCGGCTATAAGTAAAACTTTCTTCCCATAAGTTGTGTTTGAGTTAATTGACTTAATAAATTTTATTCGTAGGCATGTTCCAAAGTTCAATCAGTTCTTTAAAAAAAGTCATTACGATTGATAAAAGCATGCAAATTGAGAGTGAAACTAATATGAGGAAAGTTTTTGAATAAATCACTGTGCGGGAGAAAATTTAACTTTTACACAAAGTTAATGCATTTTGGGAACATTTTTCAGCTACTATAATTATAAATTTTCACAATGTATTTTCTCTACTTGGAAAGCTTTCATATTTCCATTAAAAAAGATTTTTATTTTTGGCTCTATTGGTGATGACGGCACCCAAAAGTTCACAAAAAGCTCTTCACAAAATATCGATAAAAATCAGCTAAAATATTTTATGATTTATCCCACGATTGGGAATAATAAAAAAAAAGTCTGAGTGGTGTAAAATTTAATTACTGATGCCATATCGATTTACATTTTCCTGTTCTCAGAAGTTACTAAATCGTTATTCTTAGAAAAAGGCCTAGTCATACTCCGTGCGGGAGTATTTGCGCTATAATGGGGCAAGAGGAGGGGTCTGGCGAGCGTACCAACCCCTGAAAAATAATATTGCGTTATTGATATTGGGAAAAATTTATAAGAACCCACACAGCTCAATATTGACTCTTTTTCACCATCATCCGCAAACCTCCACATAGCTCTCCGCCCCAATATGGTGGGCCCTGGGAGAAGGGTTTCATAGAAGCAAAACGAACAGAGATATAGGCACCCCTTAAACTCGTGAATGAGAGACTCGACGGCAGTGTGATGAAGATGGGTGGAACATTTACATTTTATCCATAAATAAATTTCTCCCTTAAGTGAATTTTCCATGTCACATAATTTAGTTTCCCTTCACATGAGACAACTTTCAGATTTTGGCAGATTTATCTATAAATTCCCCTCCTTTTCCCGCTCAGAACCACAGAATAACCAAAACTCTGTACAAAGTTAAGAATTAAAGAGAAATAATATTTTGAAAAGTTTCCTTTGAACAAATGCGAAACATTTTGGAAGAATAAGAAAATCTCTCGCAGGGGAATGCTTATCTTTTGCAAATGGAAACAAAAAGGGGATATCCTGCTGTGGGAATTGTTTATAAACCAGCAGATTAGCACACTTCTTGCCAACATTCTTCGTCATGACAATAAAAGCATGTCAGGAAAATACAAAGATAATTATTTTACATGAATAACCTAATTGCTTTTAATTAATTATATATAATTATACAATAGAAAATGATAATCTTTAGTTGACCGACAATATTATTAAAGGATAATTTGTATATCTATATTGCATGACGTGTAAAATATTATAATTAAATTAGAATTTAATATCGTAATTGTTTAGGGATTTCATACAAATATTATATTTTAGTTCTAAAATTTTACAATATGTGAAAAAAATCATTTTATACACGAATTAAGCCCCTGATTAACTGGAAAATTATTATGTTTGCCAACTGATTTAGTCTGTTTAAATAATTTTCTTAGTGCTTATCTAAATAAAATTGAAAATTAAACCCTTAAGAGAAATTGATAGCATTTGTGGGCCAGTCTACAAATACCTGTCAAATGACAGAATGACATTCAATATGTATCACCTGTCAAGTCAATACAATTGTCATAAGTTATTAATGTCAATGTCAACTATATCCAGTTACCTTACATCCAGATTACAGTCATTTTCCACGAAAATTTATTTTCTAACACTGCATTGTCTTGGAAATCCTGAAGGAAACATAAAGGAGAATCAGTAGGGTATCCAATGATTTCCGCTCCCTTTCATACCCAGAGCTACCTCTTCGCACGTTTCTTTTATGTGCAATGTGAATTCCAGGAAAAAAAAATTATATTGCGACTAAACTCAATATTCTTCCATTATTTTATAGCCATCACCTCTCTCGCACTTTTTATTGACACAATAAAGTCGTTGAGTTTACTGTATATAGGTTAGCATATTAAATAAAAAACATAACGATATTTTTATGTTTCACATTTTTTTTCTCTCTCCTGAAGAGGCATTAAAAAGGACACTTTTTTGTGAGAGAGAACGCGGTGTATCTAAATCCCATCATGAGCTTTTCAGAGGAGTTTTTCATCTGTGCAGTGTGGCGCAAATTTGGGGTGATTCCCATGAAAATTTCCGCAAATTTTCACTCGTGGGAAATATGTACAAACTAACAAGGAATTTTCATCGATTGCTAATCCAAAATTCAAATTAAGGGAAATTGGTTGTCGTTTGGGAAAATTGTTGAGAAATCAATAAATTCAGGAACATCTGTCAGATTTTATAAAAAATTATATAGGTAGGTAAATAAGAAGCTTTCCATATGTCAAGGGTGCTTTTGTACAATGTGCTTTTTTGCACACCCTCACACAAAAAAAATATTTTCAGTGTCAAAAACCCTCAAAATATCCTTCACAAACTTTTCCCATGTATAGGCAGGCATCCCCAACCATGGAATTTCTTTTTGAGTGGAAAATAATTTTAGAGATTCACATCACATGGACTGTGTTGAAGAAATTTTGAAGTGAAAATTATTATTCTAAAATCAAGTGTGTGCTGAATTAGTGCAAATTGTTTTTTTTTCATCAGTTGAATTCAATCGTTAAAATGATAAAGAGCTCTCGCGAGTGAATTAAAAGAAATTAATTAAAACTTAATATATTGAACAATAATTAAAGCCAATTTAGTGAATTAATGAAAAGTGCGATATTCCAAATATTGGTGAGTCCTATTTAAATTACATTCGTGGTCCTTCGACACCGGAGCATTGGACGAATTGCTCCGCACCAGCTCCCTGTGGATTCTCCCGCGCCCCCGCGCCACACTCTTTGCTAATTCACTC
This sequence comes from Lutzomyia longipalpis, assembly GCF_024334085.1. NCBI lineage: Eukaryota > Metazoa > Arthropoda > Insecta > Diptera > Psychodidae > Lutzomyia > Lutzomyia longipalpis. Next base: position 28,932,967 of record NC_074708.1, read on the forward strand.
CCAGACCTGAGTGAACACCCCTGGAAGATCATCAGCAGCCCTCCTGCACTCCCTCGGTGTTCTCTCAACCCTTTTTTCCCTTCCAAAAGAACACCTCCGCACCCTCGGAATATACTCCCTTGCATGGGCCATTTTTTAGATTTCTGTCCGTTCTTCCCCAAGTAACGACTCAATCTCAAAGATGACAATCTCCCAGCATTGGGGGTCCCTCAAGGGACGTATCACAAGAATCTTTAAATTCGTAAATGATTATGATCGATCTCAAATCAATAATCCCGGCGAGCTTGATAAGCTTCGAGCCAAAATTGATTCCCTCCGTGAGATTGAGCACCAAATCCAAGAGCTGCAACCTCAGCTCACCCCATTATTTAATTCAGAAGAAATCAATGGGGAATTCGATCGCATCAAGCTTCTCCTTACAGCGATCAACGAAATAATTGATGAAGCTGGCGCATCAGCTACTTCGCCACATTTTACTGACCTTACTGACGATGAGAATGACAGTGATTCGTCGCAGAAGACAATCGTTGATCCCCCTCAAACATTTCCACAAAATGATCTCCATAATTCCACGCCGATTCCCCCGAATTTTGGCACTCCCAATCCCAACAATTCTTCTGCCTTTGAATTGTTCATGGAGAGATTTTTCATGCAGCAAAATGAGACGAATAGAATGATTGCCTCAGCTCTTGCCATTCGGGCAAACTCCTCATCACCCTCTGATGAAATTCTCAACAAGCTCACTGATGTGATTCATACACTCTCTGATTCCCAAGTCTCCTCATCAAGCCATTCAAAACTCCCTACATTGTCCGTCCCTCAATTCTCTGGTGAATTCTCCTCCTGGAATTCATTCAAGGACATGTATCTAAGTGTGATCCACAATAATCAACGCCTGTCGAAAATCCATAAGATGCAATATCTTCTGTCTTACCTCACTGGTGATGCAAAACGTCTTATCGAGAACATTGAGATAGCTGAAGATAAATATGATGCTGCCTGGCAATCCCTGGTCAATCGCTACGAGGATAAAAATGCTCTTGTGTCCGCGAATATGAAGCGAATGATCTCTCTACCATCAATTCCCTTCGAATCTGCAAAGGCTCTCAGCCAAATGCATTCCACAGCGAATTCCATCTTGCAATCCCTTGCAAGCATGTCCGTTACAGGTGGTGAACATTGGGTCATACACATTCTCCGCGAAAAGCTTGATCCTGAATCCCAAAAGCTTTGGGCTCGTGCTTCCAAAGGAACTCTACCGACATGGGAGGAGTTCAACAAATTCCTGATTGATAGAGTCCGTGAATTAGAGATTTATTCACCCCAAGCTCCATCCAATGCCAAGCCCAAAAATTCTGGGAATTCAAAGCCAAATTCTCAATCAAAACCTTCCTCTCTGTTGACTGCAGAATCCACTGAAAATTGCAAATTCTGCAACCAAGAATCCCACAAACTCTTTTTGTGCCCCAAATTCCGTGCGAGCACCTCTGCAGATCGTCTCGCATTTATTCGCGCCGAAAAGTTGTGTCGAAATTGCATTACGGAATCTCACATGACTCGAGATTGCCCCCGTCCAGGATGTAAGAAATGCAATTCGAAGCACAACACATTGCTTCACGGTTCATTCGAAAATGTTCAGCCAAAATCTACAAATTCAAATCCTCCTCAAGAGACATTATCTCCAAATCCAAGTCCTCCTGTTCCAAAGGCACCTGCTCAACCTAATCCACCCAATCCAACAAATTCAAATTCACCAGTTGTTTCAGTGAGCACTGTTGCAATTGCTTCAAATCAGCCCATTGAATCTTTCTGCCGAGTTTTCTTGGGAACAGCGATTATAAAGATCTTGGACCGAAATGGAGATGCGATCCTTTGTCGTGCTGTAATTGATAATGGATCCCAATTGAATCTGATGACAGAGAATCTCGCACAGCGTCTCAAACTCCCAAAAATCAATTGCAATTTTGATATTGGTGGAGTTCTCGATGTGAAGTCCAAGGGAAAATACAAAGTTCGCACACAATTCTCATCTCGCGATGGAGATATTTACTACCCAATCTCCTGCAATGTGATTCCCAAAATTACAGGAGAACTTCCGAATTGGCGTGTCGATCCCAAATCCATCCCAATTCTCATTGATCTTCCTCTTGCTGATCCCTCATGGCATGTGAGCCAACCCGTGGATATCCTCATCGGTGGTGGTTTGTTTGCTCAGCTCGAGTATGATGAGTCGCATCGTCTTGGTGAGGGATTCCCAAAATTGAAAAATTCAGCCATCGGTTGGCTAATTCTCGGTGAACATGTCGTTGACCCTTCAAAAAAGAACGATTCTTCCACATCCTCTGATTACAATCCCATGTGTAATCTCACAACCCTTTCTTCAATTGATAATTCCCTCAAGAGATTTTGGGAATGGGAAAAGGTTCCATCCAACAAAGCCCTCACTCTTGAACAGAAAGCAGCTGAGGATATTTACGTACGTACCACAATTCGAAATGATGAAGGTCGCTATGTAGTCCACTTGCCATTCAAGAACAACGTTAAGCATCTAGATGACAATAAATCTAATGCTATCGCTCAACTCTTCCGCCTGGAACGACGTCTTGAGAAAAATCCTGAATTGCGCCTGCAATACAATGCCGTAATCCAAGAATACTTGGACCTGAACTTCCTTGAGCCCATTCCTCCTGAGGAATTACATCTTGCATCCTATTACATGCCACATCATTGTGTTGTAAAGGAATCATCTGCCACAACCAAGGTGAGAATTGTGTACAATGCCAGTTTCAAGTCCCTTTCAGGCAAAAGCCTAAACGAAACACTAAGGATTGGTGGCGTTGTACAACCTGATCTTGTCACCGTCCTTCTTCGATTCCGCAGATATGCAATTGCAATGTCATGTGACATCACAAAGATGTACCCTCAAATTCTCCTACATCACCCACATACATTCTATCAGTGCATCGTCTACAGATTCTCAACAAAAGATCCCATTGGATATTATCGTCTTAAGGGTGTGTGCTTTGGGGTCTCCGCTTCCCCTTTTCTCGCTACGAGAACAATCAATCAACTTGCCCATGATGAACGCGAGAATTTTCCAATCGCAGCCCCAATTCTGCTGGAAAATATCTATGTCGACGATTGTCTGGTTTCTTTTCCCAGTCTCGACATGGCTATCCAAGCTCGTGATCAACTAATCGGAATCATGGAATCTGCAAAAATGAAGCTTGCAAAATGGAGCTCAAATAGCCGTGAGCTTCTGAATCCAATTCTCGGAGATAAAGATTCTCATCAGAATGTAGAAATTTCAGATGATGATAAATCCTCCACAAAGGCACTGGGAATGATGTGGAATACATTTACTGATGTTTTCGCTTTCGAATTCTCTCCTCGAATTCTTGACGCTACAAAGAGAAATATACTTTCTCTAATTTCAAGCCTTTTCGATCCCCTAGGTCTTGTAGGGCCAGTGATTATTGAAGGGAAGATTCTTCTTCAGCATCTCTGGAAATTGAAGGTTGATTGGGATGATCCACTTCCTACTGAAATCCTTCCAAAATGGCTATCCTTTGTTGATGGTCTAAAACAAATCCACAAGATATCAATCCCCAGATGGGCATCTGATATTGCATTCCCTCAAGATGAAGAATTGCATGTCTTCACAGATAGCAGTTCAATTGCATACGGTGCTGCTGTCTATTACGTAACAATTGACCAAGACGGGAGACGTACCTCACGGCTACTGATTGCCAAATCCAAGGTAGCTCCTGTTGATCCCCGTACAATCCCCAAGTTGGAATTGTCTGCTGCATATACTGGTGCAGAATTGCTCAAATACGTCCGATCAATCTACACAAACGTGACAAAATACTATTGCTGGACTGACTCTACGATTGTGCTTAACCAATTGTACTCTACGAAAGAGAAGCATGATGTGTTCGTCGGTCATAAAATTTCAGACATTCAAGAGATTACAGAAGTCTCAGCTTGGAGACATGTGAGAAGCGAATTAAATCCAGCGGATATCATTTCCCGCGGATGCACGCCTGAAGAACTTTCAAGTTCACCCCTCTGGTGGACTGGCCCTCAATTTCTTACTTTGCCTCAATCCGAGTGGCCGATCTCATTTGAACTGAAACAATCTGATGCTGAAAAGATTGACCATCAAACTCTCATTACTAACACAACCCCTCCGATCCCTAATGATAACCCTGATCCAACAATGCATAGCATTTTGCTCCAAAATTCCTCAGACTTCTCTGAAATGGTCCGTGTAGTGGCGTTTGCCCGTCGGTTCCTTTACCATAAATCTTTCCATGGTCCACTATCAGTGGACGAATTATCCTCCGCTGAGAAGTCTCTCATCGGGTGGGAGCAACGGCGAGGGTTTGGAAAGGCAATAGAGTCTCTCCAACGTGGCAAATTCTACACGGCAAAGGAATTCAGTCATCTCAAATCTCTACGTCCTTTTGTCGATGAGGATGGTCTTCTACGAGTGCAAGGTCGTCTCTCAAATTCCTCCGAAAGCTATTCTACGAAACATCCCCTACTACTCCCAAAGGGTGATCTAGCATACTGGATTGCTAAAGCTGAACATCTACGCCTCCTACATGCGGGACCTCAACTTCTTTTGGCAAACTTGCGTCAGAAATATTGGCCGATAGCGGGAGGACAATTGGTGCGCACTGTAACCAGTCGATGTGTCAGATGTTCACGAGTGAACCCAAAAATGCAACAACAATTGATGGCTGATCTACCAAATTATCGTGTACCTGATGATCCCACTCCATTTGTCTCAACTGCAATCGATTATGCAGGCCCAATCCTCATTAAATATGGAACTCGGCGCACAAAAACACTCACCAAGGCTTATATCTGCATCTTCACTTGCCTTGCTACAAAAGCAGTACATTGTGAGGTCGTCAGCAACCTTACCACTGATGCGTTTATCGCAACATTGCGCCGATTCACTGCACGCAGATCCGCACCAAGTGACATCTTCTCAGATAATGCAACGAACTTTGTGGGAGCAGCTCGAGATCTATGCTCATTTTTTGAAGACCAAAAGACTCAACATGATATCATCGATGCAGCTGCTCAATTCAGCATTCGTTGGCATTTTGCACCACCAAGATCGCCTCATCATAATGGTCTTTGTGAGGCTGCTGTTAAATCTTTTAAACATCACCTAAAACGAGTTGTACGTGATCATACTCTCACCTTTGAGGAACTATGCACTGTGACTGCACAAATTGAAGGAATCCTCAACAGCAGACCAATTACACCACTCTCAACTGATCCTTCGGAATCCATTGCATTGACCCCAGGACATTTCCTTATGAAAGAATCACTTAAGGACCTACCATCAATGAATCTTCTTGATCTTCCACTCAATCAACTCGACCGTTGGCAACTCATTCAGAGAATCGTTCAAGAGTTTGCCAAACGCTGGAAGCTTGAATATTTGACAACATTGCAGAAGAGAACGAAGTGGCAACAAGAAATTGAAAATCTTCGCATTGGTGATATAGTGATTGTATGTGAAGAAAATGCACCTACATTCAAATGGCCTCTTGGTCGTATCACTGAGATTTATCCTGGCAAGGATGGAAAGGCCAGAGTTGTGCTTGTGCAAACTCCCAAAGGAAGTTACAAACGCTCGATCGCAAAGCTATCAAAGCTTCCTGTAGAAGGATTAACACCTTCTGATTAGTAAATTGACATGGAGTCAATTGGGTGGGAGAATGTTGAAGAAATTTTGAAGTGAAAATTATTATTCTAAAATCAAGTGTGTGCTGAATTAGTGCAAATTGTTTTTTTTTCATCAGTTGAATTCAATCGTTAAAATGATAAAGAGCTCTCGCGAGTGAATTAAAAGAAATTAATTAAAACTTAATATATTGAACAATAATTAAAGCCAATTTAGTGAATTAATGAAAAGTGCGATATTCCAAATATTGGTGAGTCCTATTTAAATTACAGACTGTGAGAGTAAAAAATGGTGTTCGTCTGAAATTAAGTTATGCCTCTTTTGGGGCTTCCATTGACTCTATGAATTCTCATGGAAAATTGTTACAGAAGCCTCCCTCAAACCACGTTTTTTTGATAAGTGTAATCGATTGTTTTTCGCAATTTAGACAAACATAGAGAGCAGAATCCTGGTGCCTAATCAAAAAAATGTTCTTGTTTACCCTGTTACATGAGATTTTATGCCAAGATCATTCTTCCAAATAGAGATTCATTACAAAAAAAGAAAGAAAATTCTCCTTTTCTTTCTTGTTTTGTTAACTAAACTTTATGTACAATAAACATGTTGAAAGAAAATTTGAATTGTTTTGCAGACATTTTACTTTGATTGAAAACTTACAAAAAGACAAAATGAATACAAAATTCATTTCCATGAAAATATATTATTTAATTTTCATCTGAATCATTTTAATTTCAATAATTAGTAAAATAAATACTGAAAAGCTCCTGAATTCCTTGACTTTTAACTATGCTGTAAGTTTCTCCTTTCATTGTGTTTTCAGTAAGAACTTTACTCTTGTTCACACCGCGAATTCCATTAATTTTGAAAACTTTCAACTTTCCGCTTAAATTGTACCGCAGCTGTTGAAATCCATGTTCACACTAAAGTTTCAGGTAGACTTTTTACGAGAAATCGACTCTATGTGAGTGAAAGTATATAATTCAATGAATATCTATTACATTTGGTAAAGGTACTTCTGCTGAATTACACCAAAGACGGAATGGAAAATCTTTCATTTTTTTCGTTTAGAAGTAAAGTTTTATTCAGATCATGCATCGTGTGAACTCTTTTCCCCGATAAAAGCTCCTTCAGAGCATAATTTAACAAAAAAAATTGAAAAGGTATACAGTATTTTCCATTACGGAAGTATGTATACCTTCAATTTAATTCTCTTTTGTTTGAATTTGCAATAAGATTGAAAGTTTTCTTGTCTTCAAAATTAATTTAAAATTTCAGTGTAAAAGGTTACCTTTTACAATGTATTGGACAGTAAACTTTCATCATTTTAACTCATTCTTTTGCATACATAATAAGCACTTTGTCACACCATCTTCTATCATACTATACTTGATCCCCCATCAAAGATACATTGCTCTTGATGGCAGAATAAACATCCAAAATTTTCTCGTAACATAGGCAAATTTATACGAAAGTAAAATGAAAATATATGCGTTGTGAGACATATAAGCGTTAGCATAGGATATCAGGTGTTGACACCTGAGAATAATGTTTTAGCAACAGTGAGGTTTCATGTTGAAAAGAATTTATTTTAAAATTCATCAGCATCTTTTTACAATGCTAAATTTTTTTTATCTATTTCTATAGGAAAGAAGAGTGTTTGGATGTTTAAGCGTTCTAAAAGTTAAAAGACTGTAGAAAACTAGGAAAATTAAACTTAGGCTATAAGAAGTTTCTATTTACGGAAAATTCAAACGTATTCGATTAACGGAAAGGTTTAAAAACTTCTTATTCGAAACAGAAATTCAGATAAAAAATTGACTTAAAATAAGACTTGCGAAAATTTCAAAAAATTCTGTCATCATATCTGCGTTAAAACACAAAATTTTCCCCTAAATTCGCACAGAAAACTATGCTCAGGGGTTAAATACCTCAATAGGCCATAACTGATGAGAATGTGGTACGCATAATGTGAAACTCCACTGTATTATAAAATTTTAAATTTTATTGATATCCTTACGAGACATGCGATAAGAGAAAAAACATGTTAAGTGATTCATTGTCAGCATTAACTTAACACTTGTCTTCGTCTTTCACTTTGCAGAGAAAAGTCACGCCATTAGCGTTGCCAGGAAAGACAAACGAGCTCTTTAGCATAGGGAGAAGCTGAAAAAAAATCACAAAATGGGTAAGTTAATGAATCTTCCAGCCTCGTGCGCAATTTTTTTATATAAATAGCTACAAAAATAATGTAAAACCTTTGGTACGATTTATCTGCATTAAACACACAAATTGTGACTATTAAAATGCTATTATAGAAAGCTTAATAACTTTTTTTTCAAGTTTGAATGAACTGTTGCTGCAAAGCTCAAATGAACTTTTTTATTGCCCTCACACACAGAATTGCGAGAAATGGTGAAAAGTTTTGAAAATTGAACTAAAAGGATTTTGGGAAGTGGATTTTCCACGAGAGTTAACAGTGATTGATACAACACGAGTATTAGAATAGATTGTATTGGGGAATGGGGGTGTTTTCGATGCTTCACGTAAAATGGTTTTATCGAGGAGAAATGAAATTCATTTTAATTCCAAGCACATAAACTAGGAAAAGTCGTGAGTTTCACACAGAATTTCCACACAATGATTGTCGTGTGTGTGTGTGCACGTGGAACAGCATGAGGGAAACCTGCGATTGGGGGAGGTAAATGTGCCAATTTCTAAGGACCCCACAGCGCATATAAAAGGTGGGCATAAAGCTTCTCTGGGATTTTGTGTGGTGTACACCATGCTATTATTTTGCCCTACGTGAAAGAGAAGATTTCACCACCATATAGTTTAAAATTCTGACAGCTTTAAGTGAAGCTTTTGAGCTACAGACAACAAAACCAAAACCACTGAAACTTTATATTTTTCTTTTACGGTTAGAAATCTGTCTATGAGCTTGATATAAAATTTCTCGTGTATGCAAATACCCAACATAGCGCATAAATAAATTTTCCACCTCTATAACTTTTTCTCAATTTTCCATTCTAATTCATATCAAGCTTTTTTATTCATCACACATTCATTTCCACGACGATTTTTTTTTTGTAAAGATGGAAAGGCAAAAACATTTGAATTCATGTGAAAAATTTTCGCGAGGCTTTACATTTCCACACACGAAAGAGGAATCAAAGAATTTTCCCCATGGGAATTTGACGAAAGAGAATTTCAAATTTATTATGTTCGAATTGGGACTGAGAAATAAAATGCAAAAATACATTTCTCAAATTCAAAGAAAGTTGAACTTAATTTTAATAAAAAGAAATACTTTTTTGAAATGGAAAATTCATTTCACGATGTGTTGCAAAAGATTATGTTGGTTAATAAAAAATAAGAATATTTTGAGAATATTCCGTAAAATAAATTTAAAGTTGAGAAAAAATGTTTAATTAGCATGAAAAGCTTTCCTGGAATTCAATTCATAATGCTACAGAGCTTTTATTGGTAAATTACCTACAAATCACTAAAATGATGCTGATTCAGCAAATTAATATATTTTAGAAAATCAGCATAAATCTGGGGAAGACATTGGGCGATTATTCTACTCAAGGACCGCAAGTAATTAAATTCTTATTCCCCTTAGTGCGCCCTGGGCATAATTCTGTCTTGTGCTTCATATTTTGCGGTCGCCCATTGAAAATTTCAAATTAAATTAATTGTCGTGTAGCAAAGAAAGTTGTGTGGCTACACTGTGTTGTTGGTGAAGTTTTTGAATATCTTCTGAGATATTTGCAAGTTTTGCTAATTCTGAAAACAATAATTTACATGATTTGTAAAACAATTCTTCCCAAATTGAACGAAGAATATTGTCAAAAAGTTTTTAATTAAATAGATGAATTTTCTTTGTATATAAAATCTCTATTGATATAGTTTACTTTACCTATATATTTACATATATGTTGGCATTTTGTTCCCCGAGATGTTCATTATGGAGCTTTTGCAGCATCAAGATTGCGGGCGAGGGATATAAATTGAATTAAATTCTTACCGTATAAATTAAAATGTTACCTATAGATTATATAGGTTGGAGCTTTTTGTGCACATGAAAGGTGCTTTTATCTTTTGTGAAACAATAAGAGCTTTAGGGCCAAAAATGTAACAGAGAAAAATCAATAAATGAGAGGAAAATAGCCCAATGATTTGCTCATTTGGTGGTAAGAGAATTTTAACCCAGGCATGGGAGTAAATATAAATTTATCCCCAACACGAGGATTTATATTATAATTTGGCTCCGTAACAAGCCCCAGAGGGGAGATTTTCGGGGGGTGGTCCCTGTCGGTAACCGGCATCACTTGTGACGCGCGGCTAAATAATTAAATGAAGAAAGGATGTGTGACTAGAATTTAATGATTTGACGTTGCCCCTGAATTTTACGCACAGTTTATTGTGGAATTGATTACACAGCGCGACGCCAGGTGATGTAAATTATATTCCCAGAGCGTTATGAAAGCTTATGTCGGAGCGGGGGGTTGAAAAATTGAGACGGAAATTGTATGGATTCGCCACACCTGTTGGGCGATTGCTAACCAAGAGGGGGGCGGGAGGGAGAATGGCGGTATCCCGTCTTCCCTCCACTTCCATCTTGTCAGTATTTTCCAACTGCGGTGTTCACCTGCACGTTTTTTTCCCCATCATTTTCACAACAGATTTTTTCTCGTACTACCATCTCCTTTTAGCAATTTGTGTATTATAGGCAAGAGAGAGGGTGAAAACCTCAGAAAAGCTCAATTTCATGTGCTCTGTCATGTGAAGCTACACGTTTTAGTGCACGAGGAGTGTAAGTTTTAATAAATTACCCCAAGAATGGGGTGTTTATTGAAAAATTCAAAATGTGCTTTAAGTGAAAACCATGCTTACGTTACAAACTACGTGACAATTCAGCTAAATGCAAAAATGTTGTAAAAGAAAATGCTAAAATGTCCCCATATATTGAGAATACAAATATTGCGATATTGAAGTGAAAATTGCATATTTCATGTGCCATTTCAGGTAATACAGCAGACACCACCTGGGTACTTTTGAAATGCAAGAACTTTTCCACCAAATGCCATTCAATTTGCGCACAGCGCAATATGATATTAAACTATTTTTCTGCATCAGAAAATCCCGGGAATTTCATTCCAAGCAATTTTTTCTCTTATTCAAAATTGAATAGTCATTTCTGTAGCATTATTATAAAGTTTTCTGCAAGAAAAATTTATTGTTGTATTTAAAAGTTTTTTTTTCATAAATATTGCTTCTTCGTGATGCTACCCTAAGCACATAGCCTTGAATGTAGAGAAGAGAATAATATTTATTCATTCTTCGTGATTTTGATTTATATTTATTTATGAAAAAAATTTAAAGTGCAAAGTGTTGGTGAAAAACTACGATAGCAGAAAATTGAGAAAATCTTTAATGCCAAAAGCTTCATTGATGATTTTTATGAGTTAAACAATTTTTTTCCTAATTTCAAGTTATATTTTTGAGAGGTAGTCAGATGACCTTAATCTGTGCAAGAACCGTTGTGACATTTACAAATTAATGAATAATTAATTAATTCTGCCTCCGGAAGAGAGAGCATAAATAAATTTTAACATCTCTTAGCGGAACAATCTACATTCTGTTGAAAAAAAAATTATTAATGTAAATTCTCGTAAGAATTTAATTTAAAGTTTACTTTAACTTGTGTTATGAACAATTAATTCAATTCTAAGAATAAGAATTTGAAGATTATGCTCTTGAAGCTTTAATGTTAGGTACAAAAAAATTCTTGAAGCTTTCTGACTTCTTTCTCTTTCAAATCTCATCCACACTGAGCATTATATATAACTTTTCTAGGAAATCTGGGTGAGAAAGATCATTAGTGAGTTTCTTTCTATATAGACATTTGGAATGTTGAAGGAAACGCGTGTACTCAATTTTTGGGCAAAATCTCCGTGAAGTGTGTATTAAAGTGTGGATTAAGCATTTGAATGTGATCCATGGTAAAATCCGTGGTATTTTATTTCAAGTGTGTAGCTTTACCTCTTCAGTTACATTTCAATGGTAGGTAATGCCTATTGCGCACAATAATTAACATAGCATTTTCATGTGATTTACATACACAAGAGGGTGGGGATTAGTGTAAATTTGTATTTTAGTAAAATTAAAATTGGCGCAAATGACAAGGGATAATCAGGGTGGGAAGAATTCACAGTTTATATTACATTTTAATCGGTTTAAATTACCATTTTGCATGGAAAAAATATACATATCACACACACATTTTCCACATTTTCCCATTAATCTTATTATTTCCTCAGAGAAACTGCATAAAAGACGACTAATTTAATGCTTCAACACTTTTAATGAAAAAAAACCCCAGTGAATCTCTCCGGGGATTTTTCATTGCTTCATCAACATGGAGAAAAACTCATTTTCTCTCCGTTACGAGTTTTTCTTTGCCAACACAAAGGGGATGAGGTTGTGGGTTTTGCTATAAAATCAATTCAACATTTTTTTCCATTAGCATCTTTTTGCATAATGTGTGAGAATTATCAGGGCGCTATTGCGGTAAAATACTGCCGGGCCTCTTGCCCTTTCATATATGGAAGTTTAATATGGTTATAGCTACCACACCTCCCCATGGGAATGTCCTCGATGAAATATTATTTTGCTTTTATGTGTCACCACACAGATGAATTGTATCGTATATGCTGAGGCTGATAAACGATTTGAAAACCACTACCGAGGGCCTTCACAGAAAACCCTCCCCAGTGGGGTTGATAAAATTTGCTCTGGTCAGTGATTTATTGGATGGGAACTACCTCAAAAACCACAGCAGCAGTGAATGTATTTAGCGCCATGTGAAAGAGATGAGCTTTCCTCATTTTCACAGACGCTCTGAAGCCATGCTGAGGGGATGATATTAATGTGAGATGAGTTTAATATTAAATCGCGTAGATTATTTCCCAGAGAGAGAGAAAAAATTAAATCTCATCCACCTCCTTTACATACATTCATAGCTAGCTATCCAACACTCAGTGATCGTGTCGATGAATTCAGCATTGTATTGCGTCGAAGACAGTCAAGGAAAGATTTTCATTTCCATTTTAAATTGCTGCTTTTAGTATTAAATGATTATGTGTTTTGCATAAATTTTACAGCATCATTTTCACACATATTATCCCCGCAATCCTAAAAGAAGATTCCTCCTCATCATACCAACTTACTGCAAATGCGTGATAATTTTACAAAACATCCCTGAAAACACCAGAATGACTTAACCATGATTTTTTTTTTTAATTTTGTAATTAAAAGTTTTACATTCACTTACAATTAAAAGGAAAATATCTAATTTTTAATTAATGGGATAAAAATCGAGAAGAATTATTAAAATATTACAAAAATATAGTTTTTCATTTTTTTATTTAAGTAAATTCTAATAAATTAAGGAGTTTACTCAATTTTATTTTATCTCTCGTTATGCTCGAATTACTTTGAAAATTTATGATAAATGTCACCACATTATTCTATCGATTAATTACGGTGTAGGTAATGAATTGCGTGTTAGACATCAATAAAACATTCAGGGTACTTTTTGTTCTCCATAGGAGGGACTTTTTCGTGATGATTCGTCCGCATACAAAAACCCATGATAAGTACATATTTTATATATATTTTCATCTTATAAAAAAAGACGAACAGTAATTAATTTCCGGTTGTTTTTCTTAAGCCCCATACTGAGAGAATATTTTGCTGTTTAAGCACAAATTGCTGAGAAGGAAGAAACATCTCGTTGATACACCGCAAAATCTCTTGGAAATCCCATTGAATTACAAATTGACGATGAGGCAAAAATCAGTTGAAACCTATAGATTTTATGATTTCGGGTAACCATTTGCTGAAGAGTTGAATTTTGAAGATTTCATTTCAAATTGCTCTAAGATGGGCCCATAAAAAATTTATGAAACAATCACACAAATCTCTTTCCGCCCAGAAAATCCCACGCCCATATATAGCTTTTCCTCCTTCCCGAAGCACGTGAAAAGGAATCTCAATGGTGATTTCTTACCCTTTTCCAGGGGTTGGGGGAGGATGAGGGTGAAAGGAACCCAAATCTATCGCGTACAGTTTTTTTTAGATCTTCGTTCCTATATATGCTGACATTATTGCGCGGGTGTGTTTATCACAGAAGCGCAAATAATACCCAAAAGTGTATTCCTCTACGTGGTTTCTCATCTCAATGGTCTCTCTGCAGAGGAGAGACAATTTATATGATTGCTTTGCTTTCTAGGGGCTAGGGGGAGGGTAGGGTGAAAGTTCTCCATGGGACTTGCCCTTGTTTGATTCATGGTCGTTGGATCGTGACACAAACCTCAAATGGCGGAGAAGAAGCCAGAAAAAAGGACTCTTGGGTAAATACAAGTTAAATATCATTGTCTTCCTCTATTTGAGCTTTATGCTTGTCCCCAAACAACCCCAAATACAGCTAAAGAAGTGAATTTCCATTATTTAAACACCACACAACCACATCTTCGAGGGACGCTTTAGGGGTTTGCAGAAATCAAGCAATGAAATTTGTTACAAAGTTTCCTTCTGTAATTTATTTTTCTTTAAAACGTTAGAGCTTTCCTTTCACTTTCCTCGACTAAATTTAAGTTTTTTTAAGCAAAATTTAATTTTTTTAGGCTGGACGTAAGTTTTTTAAAGTTAAACTTTTAAGGTTTTCATTGCTATGTCAGGAGGATGAATCGAGGTTGAATGTAGTTTTGAATTTTTTTTTACCCATAACCGAAGACGATCTAACCTGACTGTTTTTGTGCGTCAAAATTCAGCTAACCTTGAAACTTTAAAATACTTAGATCTAGCTTTAGAAAAGCTTGGCCGATCCTAACCTAGCATGAAAAACATTAGCTAATTTGGAAAACTTTTACTTTAAAAATCCTAAGTCTTTCTAAAATAAACTTAAACTTTATCTTAAAAAAAAACTTAGGCCAAGCTTCTACTAATTTAGGCCTAGTCTAAAAAAAATAGGTCTAGCTTAAAGAACCTATGCCTAGCTTCAAAATCTTAGCCTGATTTAACCAAACTTAGCCCAGACCTAATAGTAAATTTCAACCATTATCTACATGTTGTAATGGCAGTAATGACGGTTAGATTATAATAGCTACAGCGATGGTGATGACGACCATAATGACACAGAATTTACTTTCCAGTAATTCCTTTCTCCCATTATTTAAGGACAGTTTAAAGTAGTATACAAAACTACTATCCTTCATCTAAAAGATAATTCTCTTTAACCCAAAATGTCTATAGAAAAAAAGGGTTTTAAATCGTTTTTCTGTTAATTGAATTTATAATTTTTGTCCCTTAATTCCGGGAAAAACTTGTACACCAGCAAACAAAATAGAAAGACGTAACATTTCAGAAGCAATTAATTTGCCACTCAAGGGTAAAAAAAGCCACCCCTTTGGTGTGTAGCAATTTTTCATGGATGGGAGTTGAAGAAGTAATTTAATGGATTAGTCCTTCTACCCCATTACGTGCCCTTTCCATTGAATTTTTTTTCCTTCACTCTGTATCTCCTCTTTCATTTCCCCCCAAGAGAAGGAGGGTGGGGTAGTATCTCCTTACACTCTCTGTGGTATCTTATTCATCTTCATCTCCTTGCTTTTCAACGGTCACAGTGGTGGCAATGTGGGTGATTGTATATCATTGATTTGCGGGAGTTTGTTTCCCACCATACTCACACCTCACACCCAATTTTCCCACAACTCAACACTGGACGAGCTTTAGGCCACATGTCCAACACCGACGAGACCCAACAGGGGTGTTGTATTTTTTCATGCCTCATTAATTGACCCAACGTGCAGATATTCAACTACACCCTTGTAGCAAGGCTTGTAGCAATGAGGAAACACAAAAAAATCATCATGAACACCATGACTTCATCTCACGTACAAACATGTGGGTTCATCCCTTTGGAATCTTCTCGCATGTTATGCAATATAAGCTCTCCCTCCCAAAGAAATAAGATAGAATTAGGGAGAAAGAGAGAGGAAAATGTGGGATAAGATTGAATGCCCTATAAATTATATTTATTCCATTCATCATTTCATTGACCATGGGCAATTCACCGCAAAATTAAATATTTTCAGCATAAAAATGTGAAATTCTCTTGAGATTTATTCGCCATTTTTCAGCAATTTTCCTCTTGGTCTCCCCAATAAATCATCAAAGAAAATAAAAATGAAAAATAATTTAATTTTTTCTTACTGTGGAGGTTAAACTTGAGGCGGAAGCATTTTAGAGATGAAAGAAACTTATAATACTACAAATTCAATCGATATTTGTATAATACGATAATACTACGCAGCGTACTATTTTTATTAAATACCTACAAAGAATTTATAGAAAGTCCGGAAAATCCTCAACATTTGTTCAAACAATAATCTTGGGGCTAAACAAATATTTAGACATTCCGAAGCTCAGCTATGTGCTTTGTATATTTTTCTTCAAAATGTTTCTTATTTTTCCTCTTCGATATTTTCCCATTTAAAGGTAAATATACCTCGGAAGATTATTAAAAATAAATTAGGCCACTGATTGAGGCAATATCCATACCTATCACGGCAATTTCCCAACGTGCTTCCCCCAAACAGGGAAAACACATCAACAAGTACAACAATGTAAAGTTTTTTTTCACCCTCGAGTGGTAAAGGTATTAAAATGAAGAAAAAAAACACTGGGGAAAATCCCCTTCAGTAAATACACCCTCTTCCAGGGAAACTCTCGTGTGCTGCCTATATATTCTTTATACCTTTATTGCCTTCCTGCACCAATTGGTATTGACTCACTCAGAATGAGACTTCGAGAGAAATTTCCTTTGAGAAATCTCAAAGATTTCCCGAGCTTTTCATTCGACTTTGCAACTTGTTGAAAAGTCTCCTCCCCTTTGCTTGGAAATTGTTAATCTAAGACAAAAAGAGAATCAAGGCAGAAAAGGGGTATTGAGGAAATTGATGAATAAACCTACCAAGGTATTTTGGACAGAGTATTTGTTTTGAATTTTGCGAGTTTTATAATATTCTGCGAATGTTAACCTGCTCATAGAGTGAGTATGAGTATCCTTACATTTACGGTAACTGTAATGGCTGACATTAATTAACGACGGTCAGATGAGAGATTAGAAGAAAGCGAATAAAGACAGAGAGGAAATGATAAAGAAATAGAGGCACGAGAGTAGCTGAGCATAGCTGAGAGAGGTAATGAGAAGAAAGGCCGGTGCGTACAAAGAGCTTTCTAGAAGACTTAAATTAAGATTGCACACATAGAATATCTTGAGACAACACAGTTTTATTTACACATATTCGTATATTAAACTCCTAGGAAAGGTATTATTTTCCCTTATAAATAACTTGAGAAAAATTTATGATTGCTTTTAATTGATATTTGTGACATTTATTGATTTTTTCTTCACAAACTCTTTTTATTTATTTTCCCACAATAGAGAAATTTTCCTTGGAAGCTTACTCCATGGTCCAGAACAAAAATGCGAATGAAAAGGGATGACGTAAAAATTTAATTTATCACCCGATAGCCATACAATATAATATTTATTATATACATGTAGATATATTGTATATCCCTGAGGAATTTACTGGTAAATCGATAATTAAATGAATAAATGAGAGGGAAAAATAATTAGAGTACACCCTATTCTCTTGATTATTGGACGAAAAAAGATACGACGTCCCAGGGGAGCAAGGCGTGAGTTTTTGTGACAAAGTTTTAGGGGTCTTCCGGCTCCCTACTTGCAATAAAATGACAAACGTATTCCCGATTATGGCTTTTATTTCTGTGTAATTTTCCTTCACAATGATTATGGTTCGATTAAATAATGTATAAGGAAAATATATAGGTGAAATTTCCCTCTTTTTCCCCAAAGGTGATAACAAGATTGATTATGGGAAACTTTGTACCCAAAATAGATGAATAAAATTTATTTATTTCAAATAAAGCTCCACCTTGACCGACTTCCCAGAAGCTTTTCCCGGGAAAAGCTTCATTTACTTACTTAAAGGCTCTTTTTGATTTTAGTGCAAATTAAATGAAATAGCCGCGCGTCATGTTGAATAAATTAAACGTCGTAGAAGATGTGTTAAGAGCAAATTAAAATTTAAATGAGTCCAATTGTTTCCTAATGGCACTTAGACTCTGCACATAGTGCTATACAGGAAGAACAGCAGCAATTATAAACGACTTTTTTGCATTATTTATACATCACAGAGTGGACAGAATTTCCAAGAGTTGGAAGCTTTTATGAAACAAATGCAATGTGTAAGAAGCTTTTAAAGTTGCGCTAGGTCTTACTACCCCGAAGGTGGGTAAATTGAAGCTTATTAAAATAAAGAAACTGCCTTTTTCGCACGTCGTGCAAGAAAATAAGTTGAACAGAATGACAATTAGTGAGTATATGATGCGTAATTTATTATTTAGAATAAGTTTTTCCTTTTCTCAAAGAACCTTTAAGAATATTTTCTCAGAGATTTTTTTTTAATGTTAATACGCACCCCGAAGATTTAATTCAATATGAATGTGATTGACAGGAATCGTGGAGGTTGTATATAAATTATAAATAATACGGCTATATAATTTGACACGAAAGAATGATTTAAAATTCAATAAAAGATTAATTTTGTTTGAAAAACCACTCGACAGGAAGGAATAAATTTATAAGTTTAGGGCGTTCAACCACAAAATATTAAATGAAATATCCTCTGTATTTAATTATTAATGTGTTAATTTTTGGGCAATAAAATACAAAGTTTCCCGCTTAAATTGTTACATGTATTAAAATTGGATTTTCCACTCTATTGAGCACTAAAATCATTTAATGCAACATTAATCGATTAGTTTCAGAGAGTTTTGCACAAAATCTATGCTAGTAAACATTGGTCATTGTTTGAGAAATAAAACAAAATAAAATTTACGTGATTCCAACTTGGGAAATAAAACTTTTACCACGTCGTTGCACAAATTTAAAAAAACTTTCATCTAAACTTTTTTCCTAAAGTTTTCAACTTGGAAATTTCTAAACACAACCTGCATTAGAAAAATGTTGCAAAACCTCATGGTTATGGCATTTATAGGAGTTTCTAAAACTCATGAATTTCATCATGACGTAAATATCTTTGCAATCCCCGACGAAAGTCTAAATCCCTTGTAATTCTCCTTAACGGCCATAAACTCCTCGGTGTATGATATTTATGAGATATATTGCCAGGAAATCTCTGCTTTATCTTCCAGAAGCTCATTAAAAGCACCACCGCGCGTGTTAAAAAAAATTCCTTTTTTTTTCGAAAGAAATCTCAATGGGAGAGAGAAAATGAGGTAAATCACGACGAAAAAAAAACCATTGAAGGTGCGAAAAAGCACTCAAAGATGGATTGAATCAATTTATTGGAGTTCAGTGCGGGGAGGGAAAAACGCGAAAATCACAATTGGAGATTCTGGAGAATTTAAAATTATACCAGCCATTAGTGGTGTGAGGGGGGGGCGTGCCAGCACGTGGGTTGTGAGAGATTGATAGGGCTTTCAGGATCCCGTGAAAGGGACACCCAAAAAGGAACGGGAGATCCTTTTCCCGCGGTGCCAAACACTCCTCCGGGTGGCAATGGAATGAAAATTTAATCACAATATATCAGCACCAACGGGAGCACAGGGGGTGGGGGCTGTGAAAGGAAAAGTGAATGACATGGTAAAGATGCCCACAGTTTTTATCGGAAACCCTCTTTCACCGATCAAGCTCGCTTTTTTTTCTCCCAAAAGCTCTTGCGAAGCTGCTGGAGCATGTCAGTGGAGTACTCGAAGTATATTGGTTTTCATATTCGCCCCGTTCCCATCTTTTCTTACCCTGCAATTTGATTTTAATCAATTTTCCACCTCCCACCTTCGTCTGCTGTTTATTGTAATTCACCCTGATAACTCCTTTTCATCATCCTTCTGTCCCATTTTTTTTCTCCTATTGCCAAGGAAGAATTTCAGGGGGTGAGGGAGGAAAGGAAGCTTCGGGGATGGGTGCCATCTAAATATAGAGAGAGAAAAAAACGAAGAAGTACAGCATGGGCGGGTATCGCAAGACACTCGATGAAACGACCCAAAAAAAAACGAAAAAGAGAGCCCAGAGTAAAAGGCAAGGAGGTATAATTAAATGAAGTTTTAGAAGTGACACTTCTTTTTCCATTGAAGCATTTCATTCTACATTTTGCTCATTTTTCTGCACGAAAAATCAATCATTTGAGTTTTTTTTTCCTATTTAGAGTACCTAAATAATGGCCATATAGAGGCCTACTTCAGGGAAAATATCGCATTTCCTTGAGGGATATTTCATTTAATTTAAAATAAATTACGGACTAAATTAGGTAGGTAAATAATTACATAGACTTTGTAAACAGGAAGAAAAACTTGTAAAAGTTTAAACATAGAATTGTTAATTAACTACATAATAAGGCCCAGTTATGTACCCACATAAATTCAATTAAATTTCGTAATTAATGTTTTAAGAAAAATACTTAAAAGTCCTCACATTAAAGGTTAAATTTTTTCTTATAAAGAGTCCTATTCATCATGTATGAAATAAATCTCTACGATACAAACCTAATTAATTTTCGTTTTTGTTAAATAATTGTAAAGCATTTTCAAAAACTCAAAAAAACTTTGGTCATATTTCGGAAAAGCGCTGGGAAATACTACTGATGAATAAGACTCTTTTTTTCGAAGAAATTTTGAGATGCCTGACATGACAACCACCAGGCGTCTCCATTGTCATCTGTAGTTTTTTGAAATTTCTTATTAAAAATTTTACTTATTCAGCCACAAAGAAATCCTTGAAATCTTTGAATTTTGTACTGAAATTTCAAGATTTCAAGCGAATTTCAAAGGTTTCTTAGTCGCTGAGTAAGACCCATTGTTTTAATGACTAAAGCTTCTTTTCTAAGGTTTGATATATTTTTTAACATTTGGCATTTCTTTGATAACGTTTGCCGATTCGCCTATTCTTTTTGAACGTTTCGCACTTTAAAATGTTTGGTGTTGCTTTTTTAAAAAGGCTATGTGGATGTTGAATTAACGTTTAGCCTGAAAACTAATAAAAAGCTTTTCTAACGTTAGAAAAGCTTTTTTGTTAAGAAGAAAACTTCCTTCCTAAACTTTTTTAATGAAATTTTTGCATTGAAATAATTTGCTTTAAGCTTCCTTGAGCTTTCTAAGCTCTCAGAGAGTGTTTATACACTAAAAAACATCCTCCCTGGCTACATACATGGAATAAACCATCCAAAAAAAATTTTCTTAATTCTAGAGTTAAAAAAAATCAAATTTTAAATCTAAATTGAACTAAATCATTAATATTTGAAGCTAATTTTACTTTTTTCCTTCATTCTTGTTTTTCAGATCCATACAGAATGCGTCGCTCCTCATTCACCCCACAGTTTAGTGCTTCCAATCAGGAGCCCCTTATTGTGGTGGAGGAATCCGGCGGTGGCGAAGAGGACGATCCGCCGAGCAACAAGTCATCGCCACGCAACAGCCTGGACATCGACTCCCCCGTTAATCCATACTTGTTGTCACCGTGGCGGGATCCACGGGAGACACGCAAGCACTCCCTGCCCACGCCATCATGCACAACCGGCATCACGGCCAGCCAGGTGCGGCGGCTGTCGGAACGCGGCGGCGAGGGTTCGGGGCCTACACCGCGCGAGGCTGCCTTCCTGGCTACACTATCACAGGCGCCGGCGCCCACGCCAGGCGGCCGTCGACATTCCGTCGTCACCATCTCCAAAGTGCCACCCGCACTGTTCGGCCGCAACCGGCGGGAGTCCATTGCGGCCTTCCCCACTGGCAGCAACAGGTAACACCCTCCCACTCATACATTCATCCCCAACATAGCAATGTGAGAACCCCAATTTTAACGCTAATTGAGAAGGCGGAATCATAATTGTCTCAATTATTTTGCCTTCAAATTCCTTTTTCCGCCACTTTGCTCTCTCAAACAGAAATACCTGCGCGAAGGTGAAGAGATTTCTGCCTTTCTTCCCCAATGTTCTGATGATTCCATCAAAGAATATAGCATAAGTGGGGAATAGCATATGTTATGCAGCGTTGCATTGTAGCATACTAAATTTTAGTGCAATGCAGTTACACTTAATGCTCGCATAAAACTATTTTCGCTTTTCATTTAAATTTCCCTGTAAAGTTCCTGAACATGAATTCAGATTAAGTGAGAGATAGCAGCATACAAGGGATAGGATTTACTCCATCTACATACCCATAAAATAAATTCAAATTCTGCGTAGGTTTTGAAGTTTAATTGCTGGTCTTTTAGGGGATTTTACATGGAACATATATTTCTATCAATGCTCGTAATTGCGAGGAGTTTTGATCTGAAATGGAAATCGCGGCAATTAAAAGTCATTTTGCTTATTGCATTCCTCTCTTTTCCAAAATGTGGAGGAGTTGAGTGAACATTTTGGGGAGATGTAACGTGCGAAAAAATTTTGAACTTGGCTTTTGGGAGGTTAACTTTTATTCTGTCAAAATGTCTCCAAAACGACGAAGGAAGCCGAAGAGTGTGTGCATGATATATGTTCTTTGTATGTATTTGTGTGCTACTTTTAGTTATAAATTTTCCATCCCCACAGGGAACGAAGTTCAGTCTGGAGTAGAATTCTGTCCAGTGAGATCTACAAGAGTGTCGAAGACGCCGGGAGTGAATTTGTGCCTTCCCCGGAACTGCAGCATCTGTGTCGGACAGCTTCCCGCCAAAAGAAGACGCCGGAAGTGGAATTGTGTCGTCCCAGGAATTGCATCAGCTGCGTCGGAGAGATTCACGCCAAGGGAACCCGCCAGGAGATTGGGGAGAATCAGTTGGAAGATTTGGCGCATCTCACAGGCTCGAATCGGACACAGAGGTCGGTCGTCAATTGCCGCCTGTGTCTGGACGTTAGATTGCCAGTCTTACTGGCAAGGAAAAGTGCTTTCCCCGGTCGCCAATAGCCGGAAGCGTCAGCAGGACAAGGGAAGTATTCCTCTGACGAGATATTCAGGTCGCCAATTGCCTGAATCCAGCACATACGGGCCCCGTGGAAGAGCCAAAGCTCACCTGCCGGTCGTCAATTGCCGGATTTGCCTGGGAACATCTCTATCGCCACCTTTGGTGCGCGGAGAAGTCTGTGGCCTGGTCGTCAATTGCCAGCGCTCATAGAAACGCTATCACACGGTTCCTCAGGTGAGCCAGATCTCACACAGCGAGAATTGAAACGCACCCACATATCCTGTGAGGGAAATATTGCACAGAAGAAGTCAGCAGGCGAGCCCCTGAACGTCGGTGGAGAGTAGGAGATCCCCGAAGGAGATCACAACAGCAGCAGGAAGAGAAACCACCGTAGATCGAGACACCCGCTGGAGAGAATCCTTTTGTGAGGAGAAGAAGAGTCAAAGCCCTGTAACCTGAGTGAAGAATAAACTACCCCCTGAGCTAGTCGAGGGAGGGTTTTGAACCTTATATGGCGCCCAACCACCGCTGGAACTCACGCAAGTAGCCCTAAAGAGTATCAGTGTTGCATAGAGTAAAATTATAATTTGATTCATTGGAAAATTCTGAAAATTCCCATAAAATTTAGCCTTTGCTGAGGAATAAGTAAAATGGATTTTGTGTTGTACAAAAATTTGTGAAGTCTTGTGCTTCTCAGAAAACCGCAACCCCCAAACAATAGGTATTGAGCGATCATTTGGGGGCCTTTGTGCAGAAATATATTTTGACCATTGTCGGCGGGGATACCTTTGAAGTTTCCCATACGGATCCCGCTATACATAGCACAAGTAGTATTGGGGAGAGCTTTTCGAATATTTTTTGATGGTCAAAAATTAAAATTGCCTTTGCAAGTAAAATAATTTATTAATTTTGGCAACTGCACTTTTGCAAAAATTTCTTTATCCGGTCACCTTGATCAAAGTCTCAATTTGGGGGTTCTCTGAAAGTCATTTGGGACTTTTGAGATCCATCCGGGAGTTTTTCAGAATCATCCGGGAGTTGTTGAAAGCCATCCGGAGCTTGGAGAATTTTTTTTTCTTTTTCTCCGATTTTTCTTTTTTTTTTTTGGGAAGTGAGGAAATCCCCTTCCAGGATATTGATTTTAATTTAGATTTCAATTCAAATAATTAAGAGTTTCCCTATCTTGGCATTTACTGTGGGGCATGCGCTGTGGGCTTGGCGGGGGCAGGTGCCCTTTTATTTTTTGCTCCTCGCATCTTGCTTAGGCAATCGATTAAGCGGGTTGAGCGAAATTTGCTGGACCATTTGTGACCTGCCTTTCTCGCGTGCTGCGTCCTGCGGGCAATGAAGGGATAAGGGAGATTTCTCTAGTCTTTTTTGGAGAAAATTTTCACGTGTAGCTTGCATTGCTCACGTTCTTTGTGCTGAACATTTTGTATTAATTTAAGATTTGAGAATATTTTATGGATTATTTTGATGGATCCAATAAAAGGAAAATATATAGAAAAATTATTTTTGGGATTTTTCTTGATTGGGGATTGAGTTTGGTTCTCCCTTTGAAGGTTTTTTTTTCTTCGATTTTTCTTGAAAAATTTCTGATTTTCATTTCGATTTTGTCAATATGGTCGGGACGCGAAAGAATCCCTCCGGGAACCAGCCACCACCAAGTGCTGTTGCACAGCCACCACCCAGTGCTGTTGCACAACCACCACCCAGTTCTGTGGAACAACCACCATCCACAAGCCAACAGCCACCAACTGTTTCGGTGGCCAGCACACCACAAGAATCAAGGATTCCGCGAACTCCTCTGATGGGAAGTGGTCGTGGGATTGCAATCAATAGATGGGAAGAACGTTTCTTGCGATTGGAGCGAGAGTGCGAGGAAAACAGACACCTTGTTGAGACCTTGGGAACAACCACCGAGAGGTTCTTAAGGCAACAGGAGGAAAGGAACAGAGAGATGTTTGAAACCTTCCAAGGAAACAGCGACAGGATGAATCATCAAATGAACACTCTGGCCTCCACAATGAACACCTTGGTGGACAAGATGTCACTACTGCAGTTCCATAATGCTCCTCAAGTAACCCCCAGAGCTCGGCACGAGCAAACGCCACAACTTCCGCGACTCCCACGCGCGGGACCTTCGAGGAATTTTGCTGCGAATTTGAATGCTGCGGCTCTGAACACAACGACATACCATTCTATGGAAAGTATTCCTGAAGAAATGGGAGCTGTCGGTGGACAGGATGTGCCACAGGATGCTGGCAATCCACAGTCGGAAGTACAATCTCAGCCTAGGAGCCTTGATACATCTGTGGTGACCACTGTTGCTCCTCCAGCTAGCAATCTCACCACCTTTAAACCCATCCCATTGAAGGATTGGGGGATCACGTTCTCTGGTGATCTTAAGGGAGCACGCGTTGGAACATTTTTGCGTGAAATGGAGAGAATGGCTAGTGCGCAGAGAGTGGCAGCTGATTCGGTGTTATCAAGTGTGCACTTATGTTTGTGTGGTGATGCATTAAGATGGTTCAAGAGTTGTGAACTTTTCTCAACCTGGGAGGACTTTTCGCGTGCAATAAGAACCACCTTTGATAGGTCTGATTGTGATTTATCAGTGCGTAGGAGATTAGAGGACAGAAAACAACGTGAAGGTGAACGAGTGGGTGTGTTTATCGCGGATGTGCGTGCATTGTTTCGTGAGTTAGATGTGCCATTAGATGAGAACACGCAGATTCAGATGATTCGTCGAAATCTCGCCCCAAGGATCAGGGAATCAATTTTATTGCGGGAGTTTACATCTGTGTCTGAATTAGAAAGTGCTCTCCGTGTGATTGAAAATAATATGCTTATCGCGAGTGAGGACTCTGCGCGTCAAAGACAATCGCGCATCAATGCTGTGGAAACAGTGAGAACCAATGATCCTCCGCGAAGGAATAATCCTCGAAACAACAACAGGAGGAACACTGATCAGAACACCCAAGCCACTCAAAGACGTCCACAGGCTAATTCTTCCCTGTGTCTCAATTGTTACATTGGATATCATCCTTTAGATCAATGCACACAGCCTCGCCGTGCGAGGATCATATGCTATGGTTGTGGTGCAGCCAATGTGACGAGGAGAGATTGCCCTACATGTTCGGGGGAAGGATCTCCGGGACACTAGGAGGGATGGTGGACGCCGGTATATCACCTACAATCCCTCAAACTCCAAAAGAAAAACACAAGAAGATGAATAAACACAAGAAGAACCCCAAAGTTGTCGATAACATAGATGAAGATTTGGATATTGTCGATGAATATATTTTTGATGAATTTGAAGCATTCGCGGTGGATTTTCAAAGTTATTCTGCAGTGGACGAAGAATTAGACCGCGTATTGCAGAAAATTCCTATTTTTGAGGATGTGGAAGAGGTTAATGGAGTTGATTTGTCATCTTCTGGTGAGGAAGCACTCAATTCATCTGTCTCTGTTACAACTCTGGATGTTATTAAATCAGCTGGAGAATATACATTGATAGATTTTGCTGCAGATACAATGGGATGTGCGGATTTAATCGACTTCAGTGAACCCCTTCCGATTTTTCACCCAAGGATTGCTCAGGATTTCAGCTGCAGTGTTGTCACAATTTGTGAGGTGGACGACAGGCCGTTAGGCACTCCTGATGAGGATGATCGTCGACCTTACGCCGCGGTGAGAATTTTTGATCGCGATGTGATTGGACTGCTGGATAGTGGAGCAACTCACACGTGTTTGGGAAAAGGATCGGAGGAATTATTGAAGGGAAGTCGTTTAATATCTCGTGTAGCATCAAAATTAACTTTTGTCCGAACTGCAGACGGCAGCATGCATGAGTGCACCGAACTCGTCGATGTTCCAATCACCTTTGATGGCAGAACACACCTTTTACCTGTCCTCATTGTCCCCGATTTGCATTCGCCATTGATTCTGGGAGTGGATTTTTGGATGAAGTTTGACGTGAGGATAGTCAAGCCAAATCCACAGAGGTGTGATGCTTTAAGTCGACATCCGGTGATTCTCAGCAGCGAGGAACGCGCCGGATTAGATGAAGTTATCCCTCAATTTCCCATCACCACGGAGGATAATTTTGGACGCACTCATCTGATCACCCACAAAATTGATACTCTCGACAACGCACCTGTGCACCAACGGTGTTATCCGGTTCCAACCCACCTGATGAAGGCTGTGGATGTGGAATTGGATCGTCTGCTGAAACGTGGCGTGATTAGGGAATGCGAGCCCACTCCGTGGTTGAACCCGGTCACAATTCGCGACAAGAAGGATGGGCGGATTCGATTTTGTTTGGATGCGCGAGGATTAAACAATGTCACCGTGAGGGACACATTCCCCTTGCCCCATATTGAGGCGATTTTGTCCCAGCTGTCTGGCACGCAGTACTTATCCAGCATTGATCTGTCAGAAGCATTTTTCCAGATCCCTTTGGATCCCCAGGATCAGCAGAAAACGGCCTTTGCGTTACCTGGAAGGAAGTTATATTGTTTTCAACGAACTCCTTTTGGGCTAGTCAATTCTCCCATGACTATGGCAAGGTTGATGTCACTGGTGTTGGGGCATGATCTGGAGCCCTTTGTGTATTATTACCTGGATGATGTGCTGGTCGTGACACCTGACTTCGAGACACATGTGCGGATGTTGGGAGAAGTTGCGAAGAGGCTCAAAGCCGCCAATCTCACGATCAATTTGGCGAAATCAAAATTCTGTGTCCCCGAGTTGAGCTTTTTGGGATTAACAATTTCTTCAGAGGGAATCTCTACCAACACAGAGAAGATTGATGCCATCATTCAACTCACCCCTCCGCGCACGGTGAAGGGACTCCGCCAGGTAATTGGAATGATGTCCTGGTATCGCAAGTTCATCCCAAATTTTTCAACCACCATTCTGCCCCTCACCAATCTTCTCAAAGGAAAACCCAAATCAATTGAGTGGTCACCTGAGGCTGACCGTGCCTTTGAGGATCTCAAGCGTGCCCTGATTTCCGCGCCTATACTGGCCACCGCCGATTATTCCAAACCCTTCCGAGTGAAGACAGACAGTAGCGACTTCGGATGTGGAGGCGTTCTCGTGCAGGGGGAGGATGATAAGGAGCGGGTAATTGCCTATATGTCGAGGAAGTTCACGGCCGCCGAGAAAAATTACACCACCACGGAGCAGGAGCTTCTGGGTGTGCTGTACAGCATTGAAAAATTCCGCCAGTATCTTGTGGGGGCCCGTTTTGTGGTAGAAACAGACCACTCAGCATTACAATGGCTGTTGAGGCAGAAGGAGGCTCGTGGCCGTCTTGCTCGCTGGATATTGAGGTTGCAAGAGTTCGATTTTGAGGTGAGACATCGGCCAGGAAGAGAAAACATAGTCCCTGATGCTCTGTCAAGATGCTTCGACATCAGCTCCGTCGCCCAAGTTCAGGACAAGTGGTACAGTTCCCTCTTCGAGAAGGCCACACAGACCCCTGAGAAGCTTCCCGATTACAAGGTGGAAGATGGAAGGCTGTATAAGCTCTGCAGAGTGCTCAACGATGTGGGTGTGGTGGAGCATCGGTGGAAGTTGGTGGTTCCCAAAGAGGATCGCGTTGATGTGATGCGGAAGTACCACGATGAGCCAAGAGCTGGACATTTTGGATATTTCAAAACTCTTAACCGTATTTCCACCCTTTATTATTGGCCAAAAATGAGAAAGGAGGTCGGCAAATATGTAAAGGACTGCCAGATTTGCAAAGCCTCAAAAGCCCCAAATGTGCCTTTAGCTCCCCCTATGGGAAAATTTGTGGAGGCAACGAGGCCCTGGCAGACCATATCTTTAGATTACATTGGTCCTTTAGTTAAAACCTCCAAAGGCTATACTGATATTTTAGTTGTGGTGGATAGGTTTTCGAAATTTGTCCTGGCTTTTCCTTTAAGGAATGCCAAAGCTCCACAGCTCGTCGGGGTGCTTGAGAATCGTGTGTTTTGTGTTTTCGGCATTCCCCAAATCATTCTTTCAGATAATGGAGTACAATTTGAGTCCAAATTATTCAAATCCTTCCTCCAAGGATATGGCGTTCAGCATTGGAAAACGCCACTGTATCATCCCCAGTCCAATCCCACAGAGCGTGCAAACCGTACTTTGATCACCTCAATGCGGGCTTATATTAAGAAACACCACAAGGAATGGGGAGATCATATTTATCAGGTTCAGTGTGCGATGAATTCAGCCATACATGAGGGTACTAAAATGTCGCCCTATTTTATAAATTTTGGGATGGAAATGATCACGGACTCAGATCAGTATTCTGTGGTAAATATCCGACCTCCTCTGGGTTTGAAGGAGAGATTAAAACAGTTGGGAGATGCCCGAAGGAATGTGGGTCCTCGATTGCGCCAGGCGCACCAATCTAATGCTAAGAATTATGATCTCCGTAAACGGGTTCATTCTTTTAATGTTGGAGATATTGTGTGGCGCCGAAATTTTGGGCAATCTGATCAGGCTAAGGGCATCCAACATAAATTTCTTCTCTGGGTCAAATCCAAAGTAATCTCAAAGCGAGGGGATACCTATGAATTGGAGGATGTGGATTCGGGAAGAATTGCCAGATATCACAAGAAAGATATAAAGCCTAATTAAACACAAGTCACAAAATATTATAAAATCCTCCAAGGGATTTTATCCAATTTATTATATTTTTGCAAATTGATTTCAATCGCAATTAGGTGGTTCTCAATTTTCTTATTTAATGCATAACAAAATCTGAGCATAAAATTTATCTTTCAGCGATTTCGCATCGCAACAAAAGGGATCTGAATTTATTCAGGAATGTCTTTTACACCCTTTTGCCAAGACAGCAAGGAGCTAAGGAGATCGAAGCATGTTCCTCATGGAACTTGGTTAATACCGCTTCCATTTACTCCCTCTTTGGTTTTCTTTTACATGGTAATCCGGAAGAAGGTATACGGATTATTCCTTCTTTACGCTGTCACTTGATCAATGATGGTATGAAATATTGTTTTGGGAAGATTTTTGTATGAGCGCCTCTGGGAAGGCCACCCATGAGATGACGCACGTACCATGGAGCATCCTTGGTCATGAGTCGCGTCTAAAATCCATTGGAGTCAAGTCTGCTTTTAAATAGTAGAACTCCCTCGGATGGCATGCGCTGATTCAACGCTGAAGACGTTTGTTCCTTGTAATTTTTCCCTTGCACTTTGCAAAATCCGCTTATATCCTTCCTTCCTATCCCTATGAAATTCATGCACAAGATGCATAGGACCCATCCCACCTATAAGTAGAATCAATATCTAATCGCATTCACGTCTATTCCGCGTTAGAGAATAACTTGAAAATACAGAAGGACTTCCTTACTTTCGTTGCCTCGCGACCACCTCCACTGGTAGGGCAGAAAAGTGTCATCCAAACCCATACTTATTCGCGTGAGCCCATGGATGGATTGCAAAGATGTGAGGATGGCGGACCTCCAAGGTTGTCTCCTCCTTTTTATTGGTGCCCTCTGACGGGGACCTCAAGGCAGGGAATCGTCAAAAAAAAAAAAAAAAAAAAAAAAAAAAAAAAAAAAAAAATTGAGGAGTTGAGGAGGAGATGAGCGGCGAAAGAGAGAAGAGAAGAGAAAGGCAAAACAGGAGTCAGATTGACAAAGAGCCCAATGAAAGGGGTGGTCCTTTACACCAACCTGGGATAACTCTGCTTATGAGCCTTTTGCTCAAATGGTGGCGGCGACTGAGTTCACATCCACCAGTACGCAATCTCACGGATGGAGCCGAGGCCCTGAAAAGCCAAATCTTCATCGAAGGTTCACCCCGTTCGTGCCCATGTCTAAATTCCACCCCGTCTACGTTTTTTGAAAAGAATGAGAGAAAAGTACTTCGGGGCCTCCGGGTGAGCTGGAGATTGGTGGAATAAAAAAGAGGGTAGGGGGGCCGGTGAAATGCCGAGGGGAGGTGAACTCAGTAAAAGAAGAGAAGGAGGAGAGAGGAAAGGAGGAGAGAGAAAGGAGGAGAGAGAGAGGGAGGAGAGAGAGAGAAGGAGGAGGAAAAAAAAAAAAAAAGAGAGGAAAAGAAAGAGAGAGAGAAGGAGGAGGAGAGAGAGAAGGAGAAGTGGTATAGAGGATTCCTTGCCAAGAGGCCTTCTGAGGAGAAGTTCCTTTAGGGAGTTGGTGTCAGCTGCGAAGGGACAACGGACGAACGGACTTGTATGAAATCTTAAGCCTACGTGCGACTTATGGAGCGAGGAGCCAACGAGAGGTGCCAGCCTTGGTTAACGTAGCTAGGATCTTTCGCCCTTTTTGCGCAGTCAGAAGTTCATGGTATGAAAATTACCCATGAGCCCCACTTCTACGAGTTTGCGAGAAGACCAGAGAATTGTTGGGAGAAAGTCCTGTCTCACCATATTCCCTGCACAGACAACTTCGGTTGCGGTTGGTAATTGCCTGTAGGAAATAATGGGTGGCATAAAATTATGATGGCGAATCCCAATTTCTTTGGAAGCTCTTGGAGCACAAATTATGGAACATTATATATTAATTATGTTTTTTCTTACAGCATAATTGCGCCCATAACTGACGGTGATGCATCGCGTTGCGAACCACTCGTTAGTTCGGCTGCCAACCAATTTATTTTCTTAAAGTAAAGTTGATACCTTCAACGAGACGCCCAAATTTGCGAGAACTTTATTGTTGCACACTATGAATGACCCAAAATCTTATCTTGAGATATCGCTGTTCGCAATTCCTTCATAAATTAATTGCTCAGGGATCACAAGATCGAGGGATTCTGATGTTGTGGAGCATAAGGGGATCTAATGAAAGCTCTGGGTTGATCTTGAGGGAGATCACAAGACATTGTCGAGGCAAGGTAAAGGAAGAGATACCTGCTGGGACGGAGGGAAAACTTCCATGGGAATCACCAGTCCTGTGGGATGAGGACATCTGTGGAGAAGTCTTGAGAGGACTCGTTCATAAAACTCCGCAGGGCCTGACCAGCCATTCTTTCGAAGCCCTTAGCCCTCGCACATTGAATTCAGGATAATCTTAATTCTTATAAAACCCCTTAAAATATTCCTATACATTTGGTGTTGGTAAATTCAGTTAATGTAGTAAATAAGCCTTTAATCTTAAAGCATAAATTTAAAATTCCTTATTTAATGAGGTGTTGGTGTTAAAATTCATATTCCATTTCTGCACACTCTCTTTTCGTTGGGACATGAAGGGGCCTCCACGTTCATCCCCTTTTCTTTTTTTTTATCTTTTTTGTTTTCTTTTCACAACTTATGGGTGATGTAACGTGCGAAAAAATTTTGAACTTGGCTTTTGGGAGGTTAACTTTTATTCTGTCAAAATGTCTCCAAAACGACGAAGGAAGCCGAAGAGTGTGTGCATGATATATGTTCTTTGTATGTATTTGTGTGCTACTTTTAGTTATAAATTTTCCATCCCCACAGGGAACGAAGTTCAGTCTGGAGTAGAATTCTGTCCAGTGAGATCTACAAGAGTGTCGAAGACGCCGGGAGTGAATTTGTGCCTTCCCCGGAACTGCAGCATCTGTGTCGGACAGCTTCCCGCCAAAAGAAGACGCCGGAAGTGGAATTGTGTCGTCCCAGGAATTGCATCAGCTGCGTCGGAGAGATTCACGCCAAGGGAACCCGCCAGGAGATTGGGGAGAATCAGTTGGAAGATTTGGCGCATCTCACAGGCTCGAATCGGACACAGAGGTCGGTCGTCAATTGCCGCCTGTGTCTGGACGTTAGATTGCCAGTCTTACTGGCAAGGAAAAGTGCTTTCCCCGGTCGCCAATAGCCGGAAGCGTCAGCAGGACAAGGGAAGTATTCCTCTGACGAGATATTCAGGTCGCCAATTGCCTGAATCCAGCACATACGGGCCCCGTGGAAGAGCCAAAGCTCACCTGCCGGTCGTCAATTGCCGGATTTGCCTGGGAACATCTCTATCGCCACCTTTGGTGCGCGGAGAAGTCTGTGGCCTGGTCGTCAATTGCCAGCGCTCATAGAAACGCTATCACACGGTTCCTCAGGTGAGCCAGATCTCACACAGCGAGAATTGAAACGCACCCACATATCCTGTGAGGGAAATATTGCACAGAAGAAGTCAGCAGGCGAGCCCCTGAACGTCGGTGGAGAGTAGGAGATCCCCGAAGGAGATCACAACAGCAGCAGGAAGAGAAACCACCGTAGATCGAGACACCCGCTGGAGAGAATCCTTTTGTGAGGAGAAGAAGAGTCAAAGCCCTGTAACCTGAGTGAAGAATAAACTACCCCCTGAGCTAGTCGAGGGAGGGTTTTGAACCTTATAGAGATAATTTCATCCTCACTTAATTGTGTCACAGCTGCACGAACATCTATGCTACTCTTTTTTCGGGAAAGTTTATTGGTTTTTGTTCACTTTCTTATGCTTTTATTGTTTTTCTTTCATTGAAAATACGAATTTTATTGCAATTATGGCAATAAGATTATTTTGGGATTAATTTATGGCAATTTGAAGCTGGTTTTAAAAGTATAAAGTAAGTTTACGAGAGATGGGGTGCAGACTAAAACAACCCCTCAAATCCTATAGGCATTTTTTGAAAAAAATATGGTTGCCTAACGGACATATTCAAATAAAATTAACCAAAAAACAAGTCATAAAGAAAATTAAAAGAAACTTACCGTATTGCAGAGCTCTCAGTGGACCTGCCAGTGGCCCTCGGCGAGAAAGTATCGCAGGGCCCCCATCGACAGATCACCGGGGCAGCATCCACAACCTGCAGCTTGACATCATGGATGACATTGTGCAGGCACGGAAGGCACGCATGAGGCTGTGGAATACGAGCAGTGAGAAAGTCTGTGAGGTTCAAACGCTGGAGGAGGGTGAAAGTGCATCCCCAATGCGCTATACAAATCGTAGGTACTCCGACTTTGTGGGTACCCAGTTGCCACCAATTCAATCCCACCGACGCGCCTCTGAGATGCCATGTATCGTATCGCCAGCCCTCTCACCAGCTGCTGCTCTGGGCAAGAGGATTAAGGAGGGTATCGTGTGCACAAATACCGACCTCATGACACTCCTGTCGTCGCTCTCATCATCAGCGACGGAAATTCACAAATGCGAAGACACCCCATCAACCCCAATACCACCGTCGAAGAAATCCACATCGCCGGAGCACAGACGCAGCTCCATGAAGTCCAGTCGCTCCAATAGTTTCGATGTATCCGTACTCAACAACTGCAAGCAATTCATCGCAAGTGCGGATGAGAAGAGCTCCGTCCTGACGGGATGGTTTGCAAAGCGTCACCAACCGATGGCCACGAAGAAAGCCACCAAGACCAGCACACCGAGTGTCTCCTTCTCCAAGGATGTCCTGGATCGTTTTCGTGACCGTGACACAAAAGACACGCGCAAGGCAAAGGACCCCAAGGAGTCGGGGGGACGCCTAAAATGGGACACAAAGTCCTCCTTTGTAGACGCCCACATGATTGGTAGTGCCATTGAGGGCTTCCTCCGACGCGGCTCAGGCAGTAGCTCCAGCTCCAGCAAAGGCGCCATCCCCAAGGAGTCGGCACGTTCCAAGAAACCCAGTGGCTCCAAATCCTCCTCACTGTGGTTCAGTAAGACCGAGGAGGATGATTCCAAGGATTCCTGTGAAACCTCCCTCTGTTCCACCCTCAAGGATTTATTTGTCAAATAACTAGACTTGAGCTTTTAGTTTCATTACTGAATTTATCATTTAACATCCCCACCGTGTTTACTCGCCCGCCCCCACCAAATGGATTGTACATACACCGTTTGTTAGGCCAACATAGTGCTACGAATGACTATATGACCAACCACCCTTCTCCCCATAAATTCAACCCCCCACTGTAAAGCTAATAATATTATATACAAAAGCAACTATATATGTTCTTTCAGGCGTTAATTAGTTGCGCAAATTTCACTAACATCATCATCAAGTTGGCGCTACAGCCCCAAGTTGGGCCTTGGCCTGTGCAATTTTAAGCCTCCATACGTCTCTGTCCATCGCTGTCGACCTCCACATTCTTCCGATAGCAAGCCGCGCATCATTGTCCACGTCATCCACCCACGTTTTCCGGGGCCTGCCGGCCCTTCTTGTTCCGCAGGGTTTCCCATCAAATACCCTTTTGACCAGGCGCGCGCTGTCCATGCGCAAGACATGACCAGCCCATCTTAGTCTTGCAGCCTTGGCGTGACCAATTATATTTGGTTCGCTATATAGCTGGTATAGTTCATCATTATAGCGCATCCGCCATTCATCAGGGCCAATCTGGATGGGGCCATAAATCCGGCGTAGTACTTTCCTTTCGAAAATGGCTAGCCGTTCTTCGTCAAGCTTTGTGAGAGTCCACGCCTCACACCCGTAGGTGACCACGGGCCGAATCATGGACCGGTAGATTTTTACCTTCGTGGTACGCGACAACGACCGCGACCTCAATAACGGTAGCAGTGCGTAAAAGGCTTTATTGCCCTGATTTATTCTTGCTTTTATTTCTGCACTTACTACATTTTCTTTGTTGACTAGCGAGCCCAGATATTTGAAACTGTCAACGGCTTCAAAGGTGCTGTCCTGCACAACTAAGTCCTGGACCGCCGTGGTTCTACCCTTAGCGGTTGTAACCATATACTTGGTTTTGGGCACACTCACTTGCAGGCCAAAATGTTCAGCTGCAGTTTTTAACTCACCGAAGGTCCGTGTCACCTCCTGGCGGCTTCTTGCAATCATATCCACATCATCTGCGTAAGCAAGTATTTGAGCAGAGCGATTAAAGATGGTTCCACGTTCTCTTATATTTACCTCTCTCACCACCGCCTCCAGGGCGAGGTTAAAGAGTAGTGGAGAGATCAGATCCCCCTGCCTCAGTCCTGAATCAATGTCAAAATTTGGGGACAGTTGACCGCCAATCTTTACTACACTTTCGGTTCCCTGAACCGTGATGCGTGACATGCGAATCATCTTGCTTGGAAACCCAAACTTTTTCATCACATGCCACAGTTTGTCCCTTTTCACACTATCATAGGCTTGCTTAAAGTCTACGAAAAGGTGATGTGTTTCAATGGCTTGATCGTGACATTTTTCCAGTATTTGTCTGAGTGCGAAGATCTGATCAACAGTGGATCTTCCAGCCCGAAAACCGGCCTGGTACTCACCTAACACTCTCTCTGCGTATGGTTGGAGCCTTTTGTACAGAATTCTCGACAGCACCTTGTATGTGGAGCAAAGTAAAGATATGCCACGGTAATTGTGACACTCCAGTTTATCCCCTTTTTTAAAAATGGGGCAAATAATTGCCTTTCTCCACTCCATCGGCAACTCCTCCTGTCTCCAGATCTCCCCAATCAGGTCATGAACAGCATCCCAGACTGGAGGCCCACCGTACTTGATGAATTCACTGGGTATTCCATCTATCCCAGCTGCCTTATTGTTCTTAAGCTCCCTAATGGCTTCAACAACTTCAGCGAGCGTAGGTGCCTCACACGAGTCATCTCCCACTTCACCAAAGTCATCATCCCCGGAGCTCCCATCCGCACGCTGCCCCTGATGGTCTTTACTCTCGATCCCACAATTCAAAAGCTCCTCAAAATACTCGGCCCATCGTTTCAGAACTTCATTGGGTTCTGCCAGTACCCTTCCCCCAGGAGACTCTCTACACAGCCCCGCTGCCGCTTGAAATCCGCCCTTTTTACTCTTTATACCAAGATAGAAAGCTCTAGAGTTCGTTTTCGAACTGTCTTTCTCAATCTTTTCAACTTGCTTTTTCTCAAAGAGTCTTTTCTTCCTTCTTATAACTTTATGGGCAGCTAAACGCGCCAAGGAATAATTACGACTGTTAGTTCGCGTTTCTTTTTGTAACATTTTTAGTCGAGCATCATTTTTGCGTTTCATTGCCTGCTCACACTCTTCATCAAACCATTCCTCATTTCGCTTCGGACGATCATTACCTACCGTATTTTCGGCTGTTGATATTATTATTTCTCTAAGGTCCATCCATTTCTCCTCCACACCTCCTCCGTCATAACCCACCGACCGTCTCTTTTCCTCCAAGGCAGACTGAAAGCGTCTCTGCACGTCTTCATTATTAAACTTACGGAGATTCCATTTCTGAATCCTATTTGATTCTTTCAGTTTAGACACTGCCAGTCTGGCCCTGAAACGTACCCAGACCAAAAAATGGTCTGAGTCCATATTTGCACCTCTCTTTGACCTGACGTCAAGTACAGAGGTAGCGTGGCGAGAATCCACTAAGACATGGTCAATTTGGTTAAAGGTCGTCCCATCAGGCGACCTCCATGTACACTTATGTGTATCTTTATGGGGAAAGAAAGTGGATGACACTATTAGTCCTCTTGCGGTAGCGAAATCCAATAGTCGCATACCATTGTCATTGGTTGTGTTGTGCAAACTATGAGTACCTATGGTTGGTTTGAAGAAGTCTTCCTTGCCTAGCTTGGCATTGAAATCACCAAGAACGATCTTAACATCATTCTTTGGGGTCAGATCAAACTGCCTTTCTAGTTCATCATAAAACGTCTCCTTAACTGCGTTATCCTTGTCTAGCGTCGGGGCATGCACACTGAAGAGGGTAATATTGTAGAAGCGTCCCTTCAGACGCAACATGCTAATTCTCTCATTCACAGGTGTGAAACTGAGCACCTTATCTTTCATGGACTTGTTCACCAGAAAACCAGTGCTAAGTTCATGTCTGCTCTTAGTTCCGCTGTAATACAGCGAGTGACCTTTTTTAACAATTCTACCTTCATCAGGCCATCGTACTTCTTGAAGAGCCAAAACTGCGAGACCATATCTCTCAAATTCTTTTATAAGCGCCAAAAGCGCGCCGGTCCTGTACAGACTGAGTACGTTCCATGTTCCGATTAGCATATCATTATCCGTTTTGCGTTTGCTTGGTCGTCTTAGATTTTCCGAACCGATCCGAGGCTTATTATTATGCACATTCGTAACAATTGAGTTTCTACAGATAAGGGGATGTTAGCCCCAGATCCAACCTCCAATACGTGGAGTCCCGGAACCTTCTTCGTCTGGCCTCTAGCTAAAGCCTGCCCAACATGGGTAACCCTGGTTGGTATAGCCTTTAGTTTCAGACAAGGCACACAAGCCCAAACACCAACGGCAAGGTGAGGTTCATTGCTGGGAATTTCACTAACATACCTACATACATATTTGCTCAGCATCCTGAGAGACCGTAATTTGTGTATGGGAGCGTCACAAGTCCCAAAAGGGTAAACTCAAGCCACCGCACAGCTAAACTATTTAAAACCCTAAAACGTTTTAGTGCAATATTTCAGTTAAGTTCTCCCCTAAAATATGTATTACATTTTTACTTTATGGCTAAAAGTTTAACTTGCTCCTCTTAGTACATAAATTGAGATAAAAATTAATATAGTCAGTTAAATGTTTAACTTTCGGCAGTTAAAAATTGTTTTTTGAAGGTTTTGAAGTAGTTTAATGAACGGAGTTCAAAAAGATACTCAAATTTATTGATTTGTATGTACAAAAAAAGGTTTTTTTAAGTGAGTTTTTACTGCCAAATGAGTTTTTTCATCGGTCTATGGAAAACTTCTTTATTCTCAAAACAATTTTGATACGTTTTATCTTGTAAAAAATCAAAAAAAGTTTAAGGAATCTCCAAAGAAACTCTCCATTTCCTATTTGGATTTAAAGGTATTAAAAAAGGAAAAAAATATATAAAACGATGACGCAATGTTCGCATTTTTTTGACAAAGTTTTGCCAGTTTTTTTCCGTATAATCTTAATAGAAAATGGGAAGTTTCTTTAACAATTTCTAAGGCTTTTTTGCATTCTTTAGAAGATAAAATGTGTCAAAACTATTTTGTGAATGAAGAAGTTTTCAATAGACCGATGAATAAACTCCTTTGAACAGTAAAAATTCACTTAAAATAAATTTTTCGTAGGAAAATAATAAATTTGAATTCCTTTTCAAGTCGACTTCCAAAAGAAACACCGTAGAAGTTGGTCATAAAATTATTCGTAGCACTGTATGCGTAAATATATTAATTAATATATAATATTTTGTGCCAACTTTTCCCCGGAGAATAAAACAAATAATTCTCCCAGACAATGTATTCCATTTTAAAAGAGAAATATTAAGAAAAAAGAAAAAAAAATATTTTTAGATTTATTCTGAGTGTGTGTGTTGTGATGCAAGATCAAAGATTTGAAGAAGAAGAAAAATGTTTGATTTAAAGAAAAAATCCAAAGACTCAATCAATAGAGAGAGAAAAGTAAAAAAAAATGTATTAATTTCCTCACAATCGTCATCGATTTTTCTGACATTCATCTCAAGATTTTTATAGACATTGGAATAACAGGATGTAAGGAAGAAAATGTAAATTTTTGTGAACATTTCGAATTGCGTAGAAGTTCTAAATTAGTTTGTAGGTTTTCACACAGTTTTCCCTCCTCCACCATATTTTCCACAAGAATGCACTTTAGTTGAGAAAATTCCTACCGCCCCTCTTCTCCCATCAACACTCGATGTCTATGCCGGAAAATTCGAAGAGCACACACACAGAGAAATTACTGGGCTTTCAAGGATACAACCTTCTGAAAGACCCAGATAATTTTGTACAGTATCGTACACATTGTGAAAAAAACATCCCACAAGAATTTTTAATTTTTCCAACTTTTTTTTTTCATGAAAATCTAAAAATATATCAAGAAAAATGAATAACAGTTAATACAACCCAACCCATCGTTGAAGACTATCAGAGTTTATAATGTTAAAAATAAAACAATAATTTTTTTTTCTAATGAAATCAACTAAATTCCTGCAAAATCATCAACAATTTTGAGAACTTTAAACAATTACAAAGAGAAAAAAAATGAATGTTAACACTACTAAAGGTGAAGAATTTAAACAATTTAACCTTTTATGAGAGTTAATAAATGTCTAATCATATTTTGATATTAGAGAAATGAGACAAAAAATGTATTTCTCGCCAGTAACATTGTGATTAGAGATACATAAAGTCATTTTCACGTGAATTGTTAGAGCCAAATGCGAGAAATACATAAAAAGATGCTGAAAAATAACGACAAAAGGTGCGAAAGAATGAAAAGAAATGTTCAAGAATTTATTTCTTACTTTTTTTACATTCAGGTATTGGTAGGTACTCTTCTCTCTCATTAAAAATAATGAGCGTAGTAAAGAGTACATCCAGATATTATCAGTTAGTCAGTGGCATAGTCAGAAAGGATGTTTAGGTGTTTAAACTTCATAAAAAAAAGGTCAAAAACCTCTTTTCTCAGATTAAAAGTTTTAAAGAGAATTATTAAAGGTTGAAGTAGTTGTCAATTTTTTTAATAAAAAAAATCAAACGTAAAGACGTTAGGAAATAAATTTCAATTTTTAAAGTGAAAGAAAACAATAAAAATAATATAAACGTTTGACATGAAAAGAAACATAAAAAAAATTGATGTTTGACGTTTCTGTTTTAATCGGAAATCAAAATACGTCAAATCTTACAAAATAAACGGTTAATACCACAGAAGAATCGTCAAACATTAAAATAAACGTCAGAAACTAGAAAAGAAACATCAGAAGCTAAAGAAATCTTCAAACGTTATAGAAAAGAAAAGAAATATCAAACTTTAAATAAAAGTCAAAAGCTAAAAGTAAATCTGGTTAGTTTGAAAAGAAACGTCAAACGCTAAAAAATTATATGAAACTAATCAAATCTTAGAGAAAAAAACGTCTACCGTTAGAATTTCTTAAAATAAATTATTTAATGCTGCTTATTCGAATTCAACGGCCGTTAAGTAATAACAAAATTCTTAAACTTCAGCTTCTAAGTACCCTTATTATTTATCTAATTCTAATGTTCTTCTATCTAAAAAAAATCTTCTGAAAACACCCTCCTCTGAATTGATTTCTGGCTACGCCCCTCAGCTTAATTAATCCCCTTTTCTGCCTTTAGTTTAAAAAGCGTTTTTTTTTTTATCTTTGACTCTCATATGCAATAAAAATAATTTAATTAAAAGCATAGAATAACATAGAGAACAGAAATGTTGCATCATAATACTTTTGAGAGAATCTTTTCTCATTACGCAGTTGCAACATCAAATGAAAGTTGAATACTTTTTATATTATTAAATATACGCGGATTAACCGCTACATTTCCTCCACATATTCAATTTATTTTAGAGCTTTTCAGAAGCTTTCAAAGGGCAAATTAAATCAGGAAGCATATATGAGTTCTTCAGCTACAAATTGAATTTAATTTTAAAAAATTTTGTTTAAAAAAGGAATTTTTTGAACATTCTTTTCATTCCTTTTTACCCCTTTTGTGAAATACCAAAAAAACAGGCATTTAAATGAAATAGTTAATCAAGAAAATATGCCAATTTAGAAGAATCCCCCTCTTTTAGAGAAGTATTTTAGATGATATATAAATCCGCAATAATTCATATCCTTCGAGATAGTGAAAAGTTCATGGTGAAAAACCCCCACCGTTTGCTCTTGTTGTTGTAACAGTTGAATAAATAGATTTACCCCAAGAAAAAAAATGAAAATAAAATAAATAAAACAGTAGATGAGCAGGAATGATAGTAAGAATGGAAAAAAAAGTCGAGATTCAATGTTAAGAAAAAAGAATTTTTTTAGGCAGGAAATGCGAGAAATTCCAAAGAGACAAAAAATTTTTGAGAGAAAGTTATTAAATTCTTGTGCTAAGTGTCAACCTATTTTCTCACTCATAGTTAACAAAATGAAGAAGAAAAAAGAAGAAAATACCCCTTAGTGAGAATTTAAAGTACGTAGATGGTTATAAAAATACATAGGAACATAAAAATTATTCCAATGTGTGGAGAGACACAATGACTGTCACAAGAAATACCTTTAAAATTAGCGAATATTTGAGACGAAATTTTTGCCAAATAATTTTGTCCACTATTCCATGTGAATCGGTGTACAATATACCTCTATACTTGTATTTTTTTTGCTGTAAGCTACATTACAAACAAACTCATTTCCTGTGGACTTTCAGTACTCAACATACAATCTTTATAACTATACAGAACAATTTTAACAGATCTTTTCATACATATATAGCGTATATCTATGCAAACAAATGGATCTACATTAAAAGTTTTTAAACATAACCAATGACAATATAAAAAAATATTTAAAACCATTTTAAAATGTATTTTAAAAATGAAAAAAAAACTTATTTTCTTCAAGAAATGTATTTTTTTTCCTATGTGCGATTAAGATTTTATTAATTGAGACGAGTTATGTGTGTTGAACGATTTAAGGAGAAAACCAAAAAAACTTACTTAACTAATGGAAAACCTAACATGAATGTGACATTTAATTAATATTAGTAAAAAGGAGAGTATGGAAGAAAAAGAATATGTAAATAAATGATGAAAGATAATATAAAAGAAAAGCTACGCAGAAGGGTAAATAGAAGAAAAACTATATAGAGATTTCCCCCAAAAAAAAAACAAGATATTAAATGTTGTTGTCTGTTGAAAAAAATTTTATATTTTTAAAGAAAAATATATTTGGAGTATAATATATTTAAGTGAGTAATGTAACTTTTAAATCTTCTTTTATCAGTGTTGACATTTCAGATATTTTATAAAAAAAAATGAATCTTTCTCTGTAAGTGTACATAAACAAGTTTAGAAAGGAAAAGGAAGTAAAGAAGGCTAAAGCACCTATTGATGAATAAAAAAATAAAAAAAGAAAGATTGATAAGTAGAAAATTTAACTTGAGAGATTAATACAATTTAAAGAGAATCTATATTAATGGATATTAATTGTGTTAAAAAAATCTATGTATTGACAAAAAAACAACAATTTATGCAATAAAGAAAATATTGTTAAAATATTGAGGAATTTCATTTTTAATGTATAGGGGAGAGCGGGGTTAAAAAAGTCACTTAAGGGTTTAGAAAAAGCTCCTCAAATAGATAAAGCGAAATGTTTAGCTCATTTCTTTAGGAAATTTACTGCCCTACAACTCTTTCTCAGATCATTTTGTTCTATCTAGCTAGGTAATATGATATTTTAGGCTTTTTCTAAACCCTTAAGTGACTTTATTAGCCCCGCCCTCCCCTACTGAAAGAAAAATCCTATATTTATCAATTTCTGAAAGAGACAAAAAACACAACAGTGACGTCATTCATTGCTTTTTTGGGCAAATCTTTACAGACTTTTTGCAACTAATCATAATGAAAAAAAAATCACAGCTAAAATGTTATTATTCTTTCTTTTTTATTCTTTGCAATAAACGCGTGTCCTGATTGTTTTTAGGAATAAAGGATTTTCTTGTGGAAACACCTTA
This sequence comes from Lutzomyia longipalpis, assembly GCF_024334085.1. Classification (NCBI taxonomy): domain Eukaryota; kingdom Metazoa; phylum Arthropoda; class Insecta; order Diptera; family Psychodidae; genus Lutzomyia; species Lutzomyia longipalpis. Next base: position 28,976,089 of record NC_074708.1, read on the forward strand.
AGGACAATATTTGAACAGAAAGGGGTAACCCTTTCGCATTGTTTGGGTCAAACGTGAATTTAATTTTTATTCCAAGATTTAGTTGAATTTATGTAAATTAGACCAAAGAAAACGTTCTGAATAAGAAATGTTCTCTGTAAGCTACTACAGAATAAATACCTTGATGAAAAATTTCATTATTTCCACGTTTTATGCGGACGCGAAAGGGTTAATCCACATTTGCAGAATTTACTTCAAAAAGTCAATTCTGAAGCAAAATTCTTCAAAAGCGTAGAAAGTTCTCAAATTATTCCTATAACTGAAAATCTGTTTAGGTTTGGTAAATTATTTTTTTTAAGAAAAAAAATCTAAAATTGGAGATATTAAATTATAATCTATTTTTTATCATTAAACCAGAACAAATGAAAAATTTTAATTTTGTGCTTAAAATTGACTCCAAATCACTCTTAATTCGTAATTATCTTAAAATATCTCAAGATTTTAATTTATTTTTGACCATCCCCTTGTAAAATCTAGTTTTAAAAAACCAATAAGTTGAGTTGTTAATAATCTCTCTAGAAAATTAAATAAAATATATTTGACGGGTCGAGAAAATCCCAAAATTGACTTCAATTTAACACTGAAAAAATAAAATCGATCAAAAATTAAGTTATCAACCAAACTAAAGAATTTTGTTTTCTTTAGTATTTCTGCTAGAGCTGAAAGCTGCAATTGGATTGAGTAATTAACTAATCTTAACCCAAAATCAAATAGATTCTAATCTGTAAGCCCTAAAACTTCCTTCGATACTTAACCAATACCAGCCATTGTTGTACTGAATATACTCGAAAATCACAAAATTCCCCACTCAGGTGTTCCATAGGCTCCCCTTGACGCAGCACTATGTGTAATGAAAAGTAATGATGCATTTTGGCGGTTTTCCAGCATTTTATTGCTCGAATTTGTCTTCCTTAAGCAATTCATGAAGCAGAAAAGACGTTGAAAGGGCCTTAGTGTTTAAAAACTCACTTCAATTAAATTTTCTTTAATTCTTAAAAACTTAAAAACTCAGTTTCCATCCAGTTTATAAAGAATACCAATGATATCCTCAATTAGAATTTTCACCAAAAAAAAGAGACTTTGCTAATCAATAAACGTGTTGTGATTAAAAAAAAATTAATAATAATGGTACATTTAGCAATGAAGAAAAGTGTGAATTTTGATTTAAAAAAAGGGAAAACATTTTATTGTGTGAAAATGGAATTACAAAAAAGCGTTAATTGGGATTTTTCTTTTTTTCATTATCATTTTCATCTACCATTTAAATGTCTTACAAATGCTTTAGAGTAAATCAATAGAAGGGGGAGCGGGGAAAAAAGATGTAATTAATTGCGATGTTCGGGTCACTTTTACAAATTTATGATTAATTTCTAATCCTTCATCTCCAAATTCCTACGGACACCATAAATGCTCCTCATATACCATTTCATTTGCTTTAATTGAGTGGCAAAATAATGTGAGAAAATGACTGTGAGTTTTAATTATTTTCATTCCTTTTTCATTGAAAATTTTGGGAGAGGGTGGAGGAATTATTGGAAAGCAAATGCGAGCGATCAACACTCCCACTTATGACAGCTGTCCACAGTCAGAGACCACGATTTGTTTTGATGTCTTGCCAGATTGGCTGCCGAAGCCCTCAATCTTCTTCACTACATCCATGCCCTCAACAACAGTGCCGAACACCACATGGCGATTGTCCAACCAGGATGTCTTCACCGTGGTGATGAAGAACTGGGATCCATTGGTATTGGGTCCAGCATTAGCCATGGACAGGGTACCCGGTCCAAGATGCTTAAGCGTAAAGTTCTCATCCTCGAACTTGGAACCATAGATGGACTTGCCACCAGTGCCATTGTGATTGGTGAAATCACCACCTTGGCACATGAAATTGGGAATGACACGATGGAAGGTGGATCCCTTGTAGCCGAATCCCTTCTCACCAGTACACAGAGCACGGAAGTTTTCCGCCGTCTTCGGTACAACATCCGAACGCAGCTGCAGGAAAGACATCAAACAAATTCAAATTAGAAACTTCCCTCTTAGCGTGCAATTCATTCAACATTGTTAAACATTGCTGCTATGGTGATAAGTAAGCACATAGAGAAAATCTCATATGTATACAACCAATGCACCATCATGTAACAATTTCAATTAGCAATGATAAAATATTATTGACCATGAAAGTCTTAAGATGTCTCATACTCAAAAATTTAGGCTATCAATTTTTGCATTTTTTTTTTCTTCTGTTTACGTGAGATTAGCTTAACATTTTATCAGTTGACTGATTGGTGAATGTGAAATTTTCCAATGACTCCATCGCAATCAAGAAGATATTACTATCTTAAAGATTTTATATCAAATTCTTAAAGAGAATGACTGTTTAAATGCATTTTATTGACTCAATTAATTCCTTTTCAATCATAGCATGTAAAGTATACTGATTCTAGGTAAGAAAAATATTCTAAGAAGTCCATAAAAATCAATGCATTGTATGAATTGTTAATTGCAATTCACATTTTGTCGAAGAGTTGAGAAACGGCTTTAGATTTTTCTATTTAAATAAAACAACACATCATGCTTTTAATCTTTAAAGAACCCTCTCAAAATAAATGTTGAATTTGTCATTGTTAAACAATAGACTTGAAACATGTGGATAACTGTATCAGATATTGTTATTTGGTCATCAAATACCAATAAAGGAAATTAAGATAAAGGACGTGTTAAATGAAAATTTCGTACGAAAATTACGTATCTCTTTGAGTCATAACTTATATCAACACCCTTTTCACAGATCTATGAGATCAAATGCCCTCTAATTGGCATTATAGGAAAATGTTAGTGTGATAAAATACAAAATATCGACCAGGGTAGACAATTAAAAAGGTATTTTCCTTTTGTTCACGTGTCGCATTATTTTATGTTAATTAGTTCGGAGTGTGCAATTCATAGAATTTACATGAACTCTGCTATTTTGTTACATTGCAATTCTACATTCTTGGGAGAATCCTCTTTCCTGTTATTGTTTCCTAAATTTAACTAGCTATTCTTGTATAGATACCTATTTTATAACAATGATTCATGTAATAGGGTGTATGTGATTCATATTCATCGGCACAATACACAATGATTAATATTAATGGAAAATTATTTGATATGTGGTCATCAGAGGTTGTTGTCATACAAACAAATTTTGTATATTGGAAATTCTATGGATAAACAACAAATAGCAAATAGCCTCGAGAGCTTCACCCTGACCCAAAACATTTTGACCAAATTAAATATTTCAGGATATTGATATTTTTATATAGTGTTTCATCGGTATAATATCGGTAGTTCAGTGGTAGAATGCTCATTAATACTGCATTGTGAATCAGTACTGAGGAGTTTTTTTTTGCAGTAACTCTTACACAACTCCTCAATGAGTCATGTTGTGCAGTTATTTATTGTTAATTGACGCCGACTATTGTCCTTGTTATCCACATTCAGTGTTAGTAATTAATTAGTTGTGAAGACGTGGCAGTTTAGCTGAAATGTAATGTAGTAGAATTGCAAGTTATTGAGGGTAGTATAAAGTAGAAATAAACATGTTTGAAATGTAGTTTATAAAAGAAAAATAAGCCTTCATTTCTCAAGAGTTTGGAAGATTTCTTTCAATGATTAAATGCATTTTCTTCATCATACTGTCGAATAGAATGAAGTATCTGCGTGAAATATCAAATTCAGTGCTAAAAATAGAATTATACAAGCAATTAGACAATCTTTGGAGACTTTCACCGGCTGATTAAATTGAGTACAGCACACACACAGTATATGTTAGTTAGCGTGTTGAGGAAATTGCCTCTCATGTATGTGATATAGAAACCCCTTCTGCCGCACGCCAGCCCATATTGAGAGCCCAACCAACCAACCACCCCGGAATGAATTCAACATTGTCCATTGTTAAAAGCAAAAACCGCGAGGAAATGAGGGAAGAAAATTACGTATTCGCCCAGAAAAGAAATTCAATTCGCCAGACAATGCCTATTCATTGGCTGGGCGAACTACACGCGCGCGCGCCACAATACTTCCTCCTCACCAGCCCCAGCGCCACCATCATTAATGACATTAACCTCGTGTCACCCGGTGCTCTGGAATTTTCCTATGACTGCGCCTCAACGAACATGACACGAGAAAACCCCCAGCATGAAATTGTACCCTTTTATCGCAACTCTCCCGCCCCGTGAGGCCCAATGGGGGTGTGTATGGGGAGTCTACGTAGCCTTGGGGCAAAAAATTGGGGCCATAATGTCGGATGTGAACCCGGTATGGGGAGTTTTTTTCTACCTACCTCTACCTTGTGTGCAGGGCAGCACCACCCATCCCCGAGATATTTTGGCGTGTGTGCAACGTACAATGAAATATTGAATGGGAATGGGGATGAGGATGGGGGGCGTGTGGACACGTAAAGCCCCCCTGGGCGGGCATCGCATCGATTCCGTGGCAATTTATTGTCCATTTTTCCACCCACCCGCCCAGAAAATCACAATGAACTCGTCCGTGACTCAGCGACTGCAGCGCCACCCCAGACGCCCCCATGCGTAGCCTCCCGGATTACCCATTGCCCCCGCATAAATTCCCCCAAAACCCCACTCAAACTGCACGGGAAAACACCCAGAGGGGCCCTATGGGATTTTTGAACCCACCGCGAAAAAAAATAGCAACAGAATGTTGCGTGAAAAATTCAGCCGGCATTTGGGCACTCATGGCCGGCAACAATGGCGCTCCGGTACTCACGCGTTCCGTGACCTTCCACATGGTAGCTGTTCTTTTACACCCAAAATTCCCACATAAAAAGTAAAGAAATCAACTCACTTCCATCACGATGCGTCCAATGGGCGCATTGTCTCCGGACATGTCGAAATAAACTCGCGGTAGACCCATCTTTTTGCTGGCAAATTCACGAATTAATTGCAGCGATACAGCAGAACACTTGAAATTCCGTCCAATGGCGAGAGGAAACTTCATTTAATGGGCTAGGCTGCGAAAGGAGAAGACAAAACAAGGGGTTATTCATTTGAGACATTCAGAATCATTTGCTACTTTGATTCTCAAAGTGATTCTCTGTTTTATAAGTTTTGATTCTTTTTCTTACTTTTCTTCAATTTCTTTTCTACATTTTATCAATTTTCTTATTTTTCCAGGGTTTTCTGGAACAGAATGATAAAGAGGAGGGATTGAGATCAAATCAGTGAGGAAAATTAAAGTTTGGAAAATTCGATTTATAAACAATTTTTTTTTAATTTAGAAAGATACAAAATCTCTTTAATCAATTTGTTTTTGAGTTAATTATTATTCAATATTATTTCTGAACATTATAAGAGCCTGGTGAAGGCAATAGATTAGCCAAAACGTCGCTGAAAAGCTTGCATTGGCTATATATTAATTATCGTATCTCTTGCGCTCCGAGGAGACGCTTCAAGAGCTCGAAAAACTAATTTAAAAAATCGCAAAATACCGTCTAAAGATTGAGATTGAGTTTTATAAATTCCTCACTTTTAATAAGTTCGACGTTTCGCAGATATGTATCTCCTTATTCAGGTACAAATTATTTGAGTCAATGTTACATAGTCATGGTAAGAATGGCCACAAAATGTGTCACCGTTAATAATAATTTGTACCTGAAGAAGGAAACGTAAAGCTTCGAGGCGTCTCGTGCTTATTAAAAGTAATTTATGGAATTTCTTAAGGCCAAATCCTGTTTTTTACTTCCTGGAAAATTTAGATTTAAGGCGGCAAAAATACGGAAAAACCAGAAAAACTGTTTTTCGCAAAGTTAAAAAAAAAAACAAAAAATCAGAGCGAATCAAATATTTTTGTTCCATAATATTCCGGATTCTCTTTCAATCCAACTGATTCTTTTCAAACCTCTTTCTTTGGAGACATTTTTTCGAGGGAAATTTCTTAAACCGGAAGACATGTCATTTAAATTAAAATCTTCACTTATTTCACAATTTTTCCTCAAAACTTTATTAGAATTTTCACTTAATAATTCACCATTGAATTTTTATGTAATTTTTAGAATAAATCAAATGAAGCTTCAATTTATTCTTTTGAATTTCTATTGATCAAACAAATGTGAGAAAATTTCCCTTATGCTCGAAAAAATATCCCAAAATAGAATTTTAATGCCGGTTTTATCAAGAAACTTTGCTAAAAATTAATTTTTAGCGAAATCTAGTTATTAATTTTTTATTAATTCATAGGAATTATATTCTATGAAATAATTTATTTGGAAAACAAAAAATGATGCAATAGAATTAAAGGTACTAATAATTTCTTTATTATTTCTTTTTACCTGAATGTACTTACCTGTTGACTGTTGGGTTAAATCTCAATCTCCAATAGATTATTCACTTAATAAATGCAAGAACAATTGATTTTGTTTGCGCTGTCTAATGATTTTTAATGAAAAAATTAAATTTATTAGTTTTGGAATTTATGTAATCAAACACATGGGGGGACACAAAACTCTCGAAATTCTTCTTCGAAAATCCAAAAAGTCGTTATTTTAAATTATTAACACTACACCTTCCAGCCTGAGGTCTCTATTAATCGCAGGAAATTAAAAAAATATTTTTTAGAGAAAATTTTGCAAAAATAAGCCCAAAAAAAGAAAAAAAAACCAAAATCAATTTTTCAAAAGAAGTTTTATTCGATTGAATATTTTGTAAGTACACAATGATACAACCTCCTTAAAAAATAAGTCATCCACAAAAATTATTCAATATTATACTGTGATATTAATAAATTCCTGGGGTTTTGGGACTATGTCACCGTGAAAAATATTTTTAATTTTTTCACCGAAAAAAGCAACAAAAAATATTAAAATGTGTAAAGATAGATAAAAAAGAGAATTAAATAAATGGACGGGAATTTTCACTGAGATTAATTAATAAAAACTAGAGCCACAATATTAATTATTCAATGTGTGATATTTTTTTTTAGCTTGTCTAACTATAAAAATTGTCACCTTTTATAGAATCAAGCTTCGTCAAAGTTTTTTTTCTTTACATTTAAAATGTGTTTTACATTTAAATATTCATTCTGCTTACGCCATTAATGCTACGAGTTTCAATTGCAACTGGGTGTTATTCACTTTTTTTTTCTTTAATTTATTAATAATTATTACTAATATAGTTATTTTTTCTTCTTCTTCTTCTTCTTTTGTAAGAATTAGACTAAATTGCATTTTATTTCTACTCAATAGAGATTATTTTTCTTGTTTTTTTTGTTGTGTTATTAAATGCCATATTTCCATCTTGTTTTTTTTTTCAATAATACTTTTCAATTTCATTTTAAGCCATCATCATCTTGCGATCTATTCCTTGTTTTTTATTTGTTTATTTTCTCAATATCTTTTTTTGGATAGAAAAATATTGTTAGTTTAATTGGAATTTAAATATTTTATAGAAATATATCTCTATTTTTGTATTAGTTGAGAAGAGAATTAATGTCTTTTCCCGTGACTTATTAGCCTGGTGTCGCCGTAAAAAAGACATTGGATTGAGAAAGTGTCTTTTCTTGTGAAACCTAATTGTTTCTGAAACGATTAAATTTCAAAATAAATAAAAGATTCAATTGCCACAAAAAAGATCTTAATTTTTCTTTGGATGTTGGGATGAGAACACAGGGCTTCCAGATAACAATAAGGTTCCACGTGGTGCTCCCCGTTACACACGGAAAAATTCTTCACCGGGACAGCAGAGATTTCCGTGAAAATTTCATCAAACAGTCTCTTAAGTGATAAAAAATTAATTTGCATGCAAATTGGTTTGTTTTGGGTTAATTCTTTTCTTTAATTAACCAACAACCATTTTTTTTGTCCAAGGTGCCTCGACTTTTGTTTACATTCTCTGTGAAATATAAATTGTTTTCTAACGTCATATTTTGGATTTTTCAATGAAGCCAATGAAAGTTTGTTTCTTTTTTAGCTAGAGAAATCTTAAGTATTTGGTGTAAATTCCGTCAAATATGTTTTATTTTAACAGTTGTTGTAAGATTTTGATATTTTGTGTTTTTAAATCTTTTCTTCTAAAGAAGGAAAAATTCCAAACTACATTTTAAAAAGTTTTATGACAGAATCGATGTCTTTTTCGACAAATTCTAAAAGATTCTGATTCTGAAAGATTTGAGTCGAATATGAGCTCTAATAAAATTCAAGAATATGGCGTCCAAAATGGCGGATTGTCTAATGTTGGCGTCACTAACATTAATTTTATAGCATTTGTATTTGAGCAAATTTATTTTAAATTTAAGACTGTGTTTAAATCGTTAAAATATCATTTAGAATCTTTCAAGTTTCTGAATAATATTAAGGAACAAGACAGAAATTATTAGACAAAGAAGGTTAGGATAGGTACTGAGGTTTGAATTATTCTTTGCTTGTGGTCCCAGTACTAATGGCCTTAGGCCTTCTTACGAAATTTATTTTCAATGAAAACCGATTTAGGGGTAGAATCTCTTAAAAATCTTTTCTTTTCCTAAAATTCATCAGTTGTAAAATTTTTGCTTGTTCTATGAAAAATCTTCAAAGATTTTAACAGATCGGATTTTTTTATTATTTTTTAAAAGGAAAATTATTTTTCCGGTGTTCTTTAAAAATATTTCTGATGGTTTTCTGTAACAACAAACCCATTGTTTTTCCTTAATGGAATGACAAATGTCAAAATCTAACATCAAACTTTTAAGTTCTAAGAAAAGATTTTTAACAGAATCGACCCCTTTTATCCAAATTAGAGGAAATGGAATAATTTCAAAATTTAATCAATTTATTAGAATCTTTTATCGATTTCTGTCATTGAATTTTTGACGTTTCGATGTCGTTGTGAGATTATCTTCAGGACATCAAAATATAAGAAAATCAAATAATTAAAAATAAATATTTTTAAAAAAGCATTGCCCTTGGAATTTTTATTAACAAAAAAATCAGCTAAATGTGTAGCAGAAAAAGGAAAACTAACATTTTTGAGTTTTGAAAACAACAACATTCCATACAAAATGTAAACAAAAACAATCGAGGCATCTTGACCATGTAAGAGTTTTGTTTTTTTTTTTGCACTACGCCTCTACGTTTCACCCTTCTTCTTGTTAGTTAAAAAAAAAGGAAAAACAATAAGTACGGAGGATAAATAAATTAAAAAAAAGTGTGGTGTCTTTGCGTGTCATGATCAATCTCACAGTATGTCTTACCAACCAACAGTTAGCTTCGCCGTTTCCGACCTAAAACTTCTCCCGGCGCCTCTTGCGCGTGAGCCTTCCAAAGAGGGCCTTCACTTTCACTATTAGTTATGCTTCTTCAACATGCCCAGTTGGGCGGAGGACAATGCGTGGATCTGGATCGAGCATGCGATCAGATTCCTCAGCACTGCTGACGCACTCCTTTGTGTCAGGCATGAGATTGCGACGCTCCTCGTCGTCGAGACGTGCTGGAAGCTCCGACACAGGAGCGTATTGGGTGTGTGAGACAAGGGGATCGGTGGATGGGTTGAGGGCCATAATTTGACCCCCACCAGAGCCCTGAAATTGCCGGGCAAGGCCTTGCTTCTTCGACAAATGGCACGGGCAGATGCAACTGCGGCGCCAATCGGCCACTTTGATGTACACCCCAAGAAGGAAGAACCCAAAGAGGGTCATAAAGACACCCCCAACAACCACCCCAATGTCTACACCTTCTGTGGTTTCTGCTGCATCTACCCCAAGCTCTTCCTTGTGCTCCTCTGTGTCCTCAAAGTCTGCAGCTCCATTTGCAATCATTGTCACCCCTAATGGAAAAGAGAAAAAGAACCCTCATTGTATTCTTCCGGAAAGAATTTTCTCAGGAAGTTCCCCCAACTTACCAGCAGCTACAAATGAGAGTGCCACAAAGAGCAGGAGTGCCTGCGGGAGGGGCTTCTTGAGTACACGCAGCGGCGACACGGAAGTCGTCTGAGGCCTTGGCTCATAAGACACTGTCGTGGGCTGATACACTGGACCACTAGCAGGCATCCTTACTTCCGTATATGCAACGTTAACAACAATACGAGGATTTTTCAGCAATTAAAGTAGAATTTTCACCAAAAATTCCACCATATGTTGCCAAAACTCCCAAAATTCTGTTTACGTCCCGAGACTACCGTGAAAAATGTGACCAGACAAAGTACTTTTTTCTGCCAATTCTCAGTCTTCTCGAGACTACCACGACTACCACTCGGAGGAGAAGAGATTTTACTGTACTTTAGCACTTCTGAAGCAGCAGAAATGACTCACAGGAGGATATTTTTTTAATGGAATAGGAATTTTTATTTTGTGTGATGAAATTTTTCTTCTTCTTCTTCTTCCTTTTATTTTTTCATTGAAACTCCCCACATGTTAACGCATACAGGAGGTGTATAATACGCGGAGAATGTTTTTCTACACGACGTGCCACTATAAAATTTCTAGTACTACGCCGAAAAATTTGGTGACTACGGAAAAAACAAATTTTCTTCGTTTTACGCAATTTCCCAGCTTTTCCTGCAGCAGGGGACTTCGTTGGAGCCCGCTGCATCTGTTACGGGGGTTTTCGAGCAGAAAAGGCATTTTTATGTATTATTTTTAGGATTTTTAGACATCACCTCCAAAATTCGAGCAGTGCACTGAAAAAAATTTGGCGGTTGCGGGAAAACTCAATTTTCACCGCTCCAACGCAATTTTCAGGGTTTTTTCAGCCGCAGGGAGGTTTGTGGGGCTGGGGGACGTGTAGTCCGGGGTTTTTTTTTCTGGAGTGAGCGGTTTTTCGCGAAAGTTAATTTGGGGGAAAATCCGCCGGCAGTTTTCATTTTATAGTTTTCGTACGACTTTTTCTCTCGGAATTGATTTTTTTGAACTTTCCTTTTTTATGCCAATCGAGGCTGCTTCGCTTCCTGTTCACAAAAAACTACTTCCGGTCGGAAAAATTGGCAGAAAACGCGAGAAAATTGCAATAAAAATGCATCCGTCTCATTTTCTCTTGAGCAAACACTGCCAAAAATAGCTAGTGGCTTCCTTTGGAACTACATTTTGGGCGCTAAATACAAAAATGATTCTCCTGTTTCGCGCTAAAATTCTCTCGGCGCGTAAAAAACAACAAATGCAAAGAAGAGAATAATTTGTATGGCTTCTCTTCAATTGTGAATGAATTTGCGATAAACTGTATTTAATTTGAGAGAGATTAATTACAAAATTAGCATTGATGGGATGCTTTTGTTATCTCCGGAGGCGCCCATCTCTATTTAAAAACTAATAACTCTCTGTGTGATAAGACGAGGGATTGTGGGCAGAGTAAACAAACTATCCGAAGTCATCCGGACGAGATTCTCTCTCTGATGGAGCATCATCATCATCGTCTCTCTCCCAAAAGTGATAACGGAGTGGTGCTGTAGCTATTCTCTGTTTTTCGGGGGATTTATTAGGACATTTTCACTCGCTCTGGAGCAGCAGGCAGAGAAGAATGTCCGATCCTACTATACAGACGTTTTGCTGCCATCACAGGAACCCCGCTGATGGGGCTATCCTGCTGATGGGAGAATTCGGCACCAACAGCTACCTCTTTGTGTGTATGGTGAGTTCCTTTCTGGGCATCATGGGGGCTCACTACCAGATCTTCATACGGGGACGGCAACAGAACACCCTTGAGAGGCGAGTCACAGAATCTGGGAATTCATTGAGCTCCAGTGGTCAGAAAGTTATCTTATGGCTGGCGATTGCGGATTTTTGTGCTTCTCTCGGTGAGTCTCATCCCCAGACAAATCTGGATGTTTTTTTCTTAATGTTTCTCTTTTTAGGTGTTTTTGTGCGTTCAGCCATGTGGAGATACTTCCAGCCCATGATGATTAGGGATGATGATGCAAGTGTAATCTTCTGTGCCGTCACATCGGCGTGGACACAGTACTTTTACACCTGCACCTGGCTGTGGACATTTAGCTATGCCATGAGTGTCCGCAGCTACCTCCGGACTGAGGAATTCTCCATGAGACGCTATCATGCTGCTGTCTGGTCAATTGGAGCCGTGCTCACGAGTGTGGGACTCACTGTGCTCTACTATCCCAATGCCGAGTAAGTTCACAAAAAAAAAACAAATCTCATCTCAAGTGGGGCGCTCCAGGGTCCAACTGTGACGCCACGGAGATGCAATTATGTAAAACAAAAAAAAAAATGTTGTAGATCAGAGAAATTGCTCTTCCACCCGACCCACTGATAAGAGGAGATTGAATGGCTTTTTTTTGGGTAAATATTTGGATTTTGTGAGCTGATAACTGCGACAATGTGTTGTGTTTAGTTTGAAGACAAAAACTTCCTCAAGATTGCTGCTTTCTTCTGTCTCTGAAGGAATTTTTCATTGAAATATTAATGTGTTTTTTCAGTTGCCAAAATGTGAAGGAATTGTGGACAGCCCTCTCGAGAGTTCTGCCTAATTACTGCGCCACATACCTTCCCATCCTCATTGTAATGATTGGCAATCCAATAATCTACATGGATGCCAATAAGCTGATCAGCAAGATGTACGTGATGAATTTTATGCGGGTGAGTCTTGAGATTATTTTATCATTTTGTCATTCAATTCTTATTTCCAACACTTCCCTGGCTTCCCCCACAGATCACCTCGTATGAGAGACGAGTCATGACGAGATTCAAGTGGAAGTTCCTCTTCATCAACATTGTCTTCTACATTTGCTGGCTCCCCAACCTCATTGGTGGCTTCATCCTCTGGACCGTGTGGGGCTCAGTCCCGGAGAACGTGATGATTGTCATCTGGTACGCTATGGCAGCTACGAATCCTCTCCAGGCCTTCCTCAATGCTTTCGTTTATCGACGGTGGGCCAAATCGTACGCAGAAAGCGTCGCAAACAATGAGACACGTCGGGAAACCTCCCCACTCCTGGAGAAGCATCGAAGCTGGCTGAGGCGTCCAGGTGAAGGACCACCAGAAGGGCCATCGTTGATACTGAACAATCCCTCATCTCACCGCACCAATTGTTCCTGCTTTTGAATTTACCCGCCACTTGCTGTCGCGTTGACAGTGGGACTTCCCATGCTTGTTTTTATCACGTTTTTTTTATACATAACAAAAGAAAAGAAATTCCTCAAGTGCTTGGCGATTTATTGCTAATTTATCGCTATCCAATAAGGGGGCGCGAGTACCTTTTTTGTGCACAGTGATAACATTTTTTCACTCTCCAATTCAGGAAGACAAAAGAATTTGTTTCTCTGACGCAATTTTGTGTATTTAATCTTCACTTCCGAGTGCTCTGTGTGCTTCTCAGACTTCCAAGAAGAGGTGTGTAGTAAATTAATACCTTTTTAGAAAATTAATCCGTGTATTTTGTATTTTTTTTTTGTAAATTAAAGAATTTGTCTTTGTAGCATTTTGTCTGCTTAATTTATCGTGTTGTTGTGTCTGAAATTCAAGACCTCATAAAGCGTTAATATGCGTTAAAGCGCGAGGTGATCAAAAATCGTTTTGCAAAAAAATCTTTTGAGTTTATTTTGAAAAAGAAAAAAAAAACAAAATATTTTGGGTTGAACAAAAACAAAAAAAATTGACAGTTTGTATTTAAAATTAAATTGTCCCATATTGACCTCAACGATTTCCTTCGATTCATGGAGGTTGTCTATAAATTCTCATACGATTTTATCGACATTCCAGCATAACAGTTTCGTGTTTATCACTTTTATCGACGATAAAATCCAATAAAAAGAACATAAAACTGTTCTAAATGTTTGTCAAAGAATTTTATTCGGAGTTCAATACAATTCTTAACCCTCACAGTCACAGTACATAAAAGAACAATTTTTATCAAATTATTCCACGGGCAGAAAATTCAAAGAGATTTCACACGATAAAATGAAGATTTTTCCATGAGAACCTCGTAAGAGATTTCGCCGAAATTCCCCAGTTGGGTGCTCATGAGCAAACGGCTGCAACTACGTGATCAGAGTCAGAGAAGGAGCATTTGTGATGAGTCGTCGTCCGCAGTGTTAAAGTGTTGCAATTTAGGACAATTTCCGCTTCAATTTACCACCTCTACACACCATTTTCATTGCAATAGTCTCAGAGATTTCCGTGTGCACACTGTGGGTTCATTTTGCAGCATCGTGCGTGAGTGTTTTGCGTGAAAAAATCGATCCGAGAAAGTTTTGCACGGAGTTTGCTGAAACTTTTTTTTCGTGCTGGAGCGCAGTTTTTGTGGTCAAACGACGTCTAAACGGGGGGATAGGAGGTGAGCCAATTTGGAGCTTTTGCGAGGCAGCAAGTGGGGACCACCATCAGCTTTTGAGGTAGCCAAAGCAGCTGCACCTGGATCAACCTAAATTCAGAGTCAGAGTGTGTTGTTTTTGTGTGTCCCAAAAAGTTCTTTGTTTCCACCATCGCGGTTGCGTCCCGAAAACGTTTTCAGCCCATAGGGAATCCGCCACCGTGATTACGTGTCTGCAAATTTAGGCAGCAGCAGGAAGTGGGTGCGAGGTGTAGGAATAACCAGCAGAAACAAAAATCCTTCAGGGGGCTTTTGGGGCGCAGGAGAGTGGAGAGAGAAACCATCGCCACATCAGCCAACAAGTACAAAGAGACCACCAGAAGAAAAGCGAGTCAGCAGAGACAGCTGCCACACCGTACTCTGTGGAATAGAGCGAGAAAGGCAGAGGTAACCAGTGAGAGAGATTAAATGGTGCTGAGGCAAAGTAGGCGAGGCAGAGAAAATCACAAAAAAGCGTGCGAAGAAGACAAAGAGATCTGGAAGTGTCAGGGAAGGCAGCAAGATGAGAGTTGAAGTGCATTCAGCTGCCCAATTCCTCATGAATCTGCTCCGTGTGAAGCATAATAAGACACTGCCGGAGAATCAGTTGGAGAACTTCAAGGGTTCCCTTGAGGATTTGCTGCTAATACGCTACCGTAGCCATTGGTATCCGGAGGTACCGACCAAGGGTAGTGGTTTCCGGTGTATACGGATTAATGGGAAAATGGATCCAATAATTGAGCAGGCAGCCGTCAATGTTGGTCTCCACCCTCGCACCCTGAAGACAATGCTACCGCAGGAATTGACCCTGTGGATCGATCCGGATGGCGTCAGCTATCGCATTGGTGAGAATGGGTCCATCTGCTGCCTGTACGAGGCCACGTCGGATGCACGATCCAGCCCATCGTCGGACCTATCGATGTCAAGTGATGAATTTAGCCTCGAGAGACGGCCAGAGTGGAATCACATTACCCTCCTTGGCTACCTCGATGAGCCCTACCCCCGTTCACCGCGAAGTAGCAACAACAGCAGCTTTAGTAGCTCCGGAACGGGCAATAGCCCACCGCTGAGCCCCATCCTGGCACCAGCCACCGTCAATCGATACTCGCACAATCAGCGTCATCCGCATCATCAGATGCACCGAACACCCAATCGCCCCGCGTACTTCAACCACTGGGATGGAGGAATCAATAACTACAATGTAAGTCGATGCTATATGTTTGTTTTTTCTCTTTTCACCCTTTTTGTGCCCTCTTATCTCCACATCGCGCTCTCTCTTTCTCTCTTCCTCTCCCCGTGACCCCTTAGTCACCTCACGATGTGACGTCATTGTCTCGAAACAACCTCTTCTCCTCCCCTTGGCTGGCAAAACCCTCACACGCCAGCCAGCCAGGCAAATTACCGCACATTCCCCCTTGTTTCTGGACACCCTGAATGCTGCTTTTTCTCCCATAAGGGGGGGGGAATGCAAAAACCAACCCAGACACTCATGAAAAAGACGAATGAATTCCAGGAACATGGCTTTCTGGAAGAAGAATTCCCTTGTGGTGTGGAGAAGTCAGATGGGAGAGACATGAAATAAAAAAAAATTAAACCCACACGTCATACATTTTGGGCACAACATAGCTCATGAATATTCTTCTGGCGATGATGGGAAAGACAAAAGGGTGAAACTGCCCGGAGTATCTCAACCGGAATGCCTCTTTGTTTCTTCTTATATATTTTTTGTATATTCACTTGAAAACATTCCACCATTTTGCCTGTTCAATCGTCGTCATCGCAGTTGAGGCTTTTTTTGGGTATGGGGTGCAATCCACGCGTGGTGGGCAACTATATGTACCTGGACTGGGGCCAGTGGGAATGACCAAAATGGCTGTGAACTGGTTTGACGTGGTTTTGGCCATGACGAAGGACTAAAAATCAATGAAAAGGTTGAATTAGGGTGCACAAAACATGGCCAGATATATTATATTTGGGAATATGCGTTGAATGGCTCTTTATGAATGGAATGAGTATACCTACCTACATAATTTTATGGGGAGAGTTTAACTGTATTCATGTCAGAGGAGAAAGCCAGGAGAGTTATATTTAATTGATTTTTGTTGAAAGTCGTTAAAATTGTCTATTCTTACTTAATTTGTAATGAAAGAGTTCTTTTAAGAGAAAGCCTTTTTATGCTTAATACATTTGTTTTGTTTAAAGCTTTGTTTTTATGATTAAAAAAGTCTATTCTAAATGAGTGACGTCATTACACAGGTCCTAAACTACTTAGTTATTAAATTCTTTTAAAAATTAATCTATAGAATCTTCTTCAGCTTTGTTTTTTGAAGTTTGCCTTAATTTTCGAGAGCTATAGTGGGTATTTTGCTATCCAATAATTTATTAAATAAGGACCTAGAATTGCAGTGGCAAACCCAGATATTTCAATAGTTAATCGAGATTATTTTAGTTTTATTCATTTTTAGAAAAGTCATTTTATATTTTTTAGATTCCTAACTTTAGCAGCTAAATGTTTTGATTAACGTCATATCTTTTTCATATTTTTGTTAAGAATCTCATGAACCGATATTTTAAAAAATTTTTGAAAATACTCATTGAAAAAAAAATTATATTAAAAAAATATATTTATTCTCAATTAAAATTTAATTTTTATTTTCTTTACATTATTCATGGATGAAACGAAAACATTTTATGATTAAGAACTATTATTTCTGAAAAATAACAATCAAAACAGTTTAAGAACCTAAAACCGAACGTTAGATGAAAATTAAATCAAATTTTGATAAGAAAAAAGTAGAAAATCTTCAATCTTCTAGTTGGATCTCATGTTCTGTTACTTTCTAAATCTTTTGGAAAGTTTTTAGACTAAAATAAGTATACTAGACTAGACTACGATTCATTAGCTGTTTTCATCTACGTTTTTCCAGGCAAGTTGTTATATATTTGACTAGCTTGTATTTTCTTCTTATTTTATTTAATTACATATCTAGTTTTGCTTTAAACAAAATCAGGTCTAATGTTTAAAAGTTATTTACTTTAAACATTTAATTTAGAATAATTAATCACATAGGTTTCTAAATTAAGTAGGTACCGTAGGTACCTAACTAATTAAATCTAGTTCTGTTAAACACGTCTTGAAATAAATTAAGACATAAAAGCAGGAACTTACTTTGCGGTTTTTTTATGGCATAGATATCACTTGTTTTTCCAAAGTTAAGTCTATGGGATTAAAATACGGGCTATGTTGTTTTTTTGTACATAAAAAAATTTTGATAATAACTCATATGTGCTCCAATTTTTTCCCTGAAATCTCGTGAGAGAAATAAAGCTGAATTCCATCGTTCAATTTAGCAGGCAACCTATCAAAAATGTCTAACAAAGTTGTCAGGAGTTGATAACCCAATTTGATGTTAGATCTGACCAATCTGACATCTTCCATTCGAGATATCCTTTTTAGATTTTAATGAACTTTAACTTTTTAAAGAATTTTCGTTGATCCTGGACAACGGGAATCCTTTGGCATTTATCAATTCACTTTCATTTAATCTGTTTTATTTCTGGATTCTAAAAATTTTTAATTCTCGGACACGTATGATAAGATTTTTATACTTTATGAAGGCTTTGTTTGAGGAGAACCTCGTGTTTGTTGATTCAACACTTTGAAGAGTTTTGAATTGTAGAGCTACAGAGTCAATAATAAAATTCTATTTGAGACTCTATACATTGTTGTTGTTGTATGAATTTAGAACATTTGCTGGGTTAGTAAACTTTCATTTAGAGCCCTTGAACCATTCTTAATCGTTGTATTGTCAAGGTAATGTGAGTCAGGGAGACAATCATTAGAAGTTAGTAAAGTTGCTTTTGCCATATTCAGTATGGATGTTAATTTCTTTATTTCTGGGTCGTTTCTTTCGATTTGTGTGTTTGTTGGAAAAAAATGAAATAAAATAAAAAAAAAACCTCAAAGAACGCTCTACTATCTCCTCATTCCATATTTTTGCATTTTCTCTCAATTAATCATACCACAAAATTACCTTGATGTTATACTTTACTGTGGCAATCACCCCGAAGGAGAAGATCAGCGTGTGTGGTGTTTTTTTTGGAGAACTAAAAAGAGCTTCCTCTATACTTACTCATTTACTTTTCTTCCTAAAAAATATTTTCACATAGGTAGGTACTATCGCCGTGCAAAACTCATTGAAAAGTATAATGCGATAAGGAATGACTGTACGGGGTAAAAATGTGCGTACATTCTATGCTTTTAAAGTGAGCCTCGTGGCTGCAGTAGAAACTCTATTTTCTGGAATTTATACTGAAGATTTTGTGCTTTAAATTACGTCTTTTCATTAAATCCTTCCCAAGGATAATTCCTAAATTGAAATGTAGGTACAAATTATTCTACGTCATAGCTTTAGAGTCAACTTATACATCTCACTCTTTGAAGAAGATTTATATGCGCAATTCCCCCTGAAATTCAATCTGTAGTCGTAATCGTAATGTTTTAGCATGTTTTCCAATTATCAATTCAGCATGTTACGACTTTCAGTTTCAAATGAATAAAAAAACAAAGTTAGCGATTATTCACAGAGCTTCTCTCGGAGTCTTTCCTAAAGTACACGCCAAATGCGCTCATAATCCAATCGCCATTCGTTATTTTTTTTTGTTTTGATACCCCTAATGGGATTGTCTGCAATGTATGTATACATATGTACGTACATGGAGGAGTTTAATCGATATCATGAGAGAGATTAGCTAGAATTGTAGAGTTTCTTTACCCACAAATTTAATCTCTTTTACTTTGGAATAGCTTTGTTTATTTCTTTTTAAACTCTTTATAATGTCATTGGAAAATTGTGAATTTAACTATTTTTAGTATATTTATGTTAACAATTCAATCGAAACATTTTAATGACGAGTTTCTTCAACTTGAATTCCTGGCGGTGTGTTAAGAATGAGCGATTGACGGATATTTTGGCAAAAGGTGTTTATGAAAAAATAGGAATCTCATAAATATTAAAGTTTCTACACCGAACTAACTACCACAGGGTGGAAAAATTTTTTAAAGAATTTTTAAAATACAATTTTAAAGATTTGTTTTTACTCACAAGGAGATGACCAAGCTGATGGGTCTTCGATTTGGCCCATCTTCGGGCAGGTGGTAGCTATGGGCCAAGGTGAATACCTCCCAAGAGGGTTGGTGCCAATGCGCCCTCCTTCTGCAGATATGCGTGGGTGTTGTGCTTTTGGCATGTCTTGGGTTTTTGACCAATATCTCGGTCTAGGGTTGATGGATTGCAATGAGCTTGGGATCGTTGGAAAGCTAGATAGATGGGCTACAAGTGGTCCGAAGAGACCAAAATTGTGGGGGCACCCCATGGGGCTCAAAAAGGGGCTTCTTTCGAACATTTGCATTTTTCTCCAAGAATAAATATATATATGCGGATGGTTCATATACCATAAGATGGGGTTCATGGAGTTGTACAACTCGTCCATACATGACTTTCTTGTGCGACAACGTTAAATATGAGTTTTTTTGCATTTTGTGAAAAATCAGTGATTTTTGTTCATTTGTTGCCATTTTGCGATGACAGCTCACAGGGTGCACCGGCTGATGTGTCTCCGTACAGTGGAAAAATCCCTTTGGGGAGAATTTTGGGATTTTCATGTTTTCTTCGTGGCAGTATTCAATGGATTTGGGTGCTCCACGATGATGACCATGCAATTGGACATTCTTTGGTGGTTGATGATGGCACATGCAATTATGCTATGTACATTTTTTCAACAAAACAAATTTATTTTCTTTCACAACACTCTCCAATGCTCCCGTACGTGTCTCATTCGGTGCAAATTCATGCAAAATTGTTAAATATGAGTGGTCAAGTGGTTGCCGATGGGCATTGCTATATATATTTTTCAACATTTACCATTCTTTTTCCTCTTCAAAAAAATTGAAGAAAATACAAATTAAAGGGAAATTTTATGTGTGCGGTGGGTGATTGCTGCTGATGGTAATTTTTCCTCTTCTTCTCTTTCAATGCAATATGTATATATTTATTGCAATTTCTCTATTTTCTTTTACTTTACCAACAATTTTTAAAGAAATTTAATTTGTTTTATATTGAAAATAATAAAATTGGTAAATGTGGATTCTTCAGCAATTTTCAAGAAAATACAAATTATTTCTTCATCAACTTCTTCATTTTACTTTAAGGTGATTTTTTTCTTCTTCATCAACAACTCTTTTGAAGAAAATACAAATTAAAGGGAACTTTTTCCTTTAAATAAATAAATGAAATTATTATTTATTTAATTGAAAAAAATATTAAAATTGTTAATAGTGGTGAATGGTTATGGATGGACATTTTTCTCTTTTATTGTTAAATGTATAATAGTAACATTTCTTTGTTCTTTACCAAATTTCTATTTTCTTCTCCAACATTTTCTTTTAATGTTTAATGTTTTAATGGTGGTTTGTTGCTGATGGAAATCTCTTTTAATATACATAATTACCATTTTCTTCACCAACTTCTTCGTATTATTTTGAGATGATTTTTTTTGTTCATCTTCAACTATTTAAAGAAATTGGAGAAAATAATGAAATTTTGTTAATTGTGGTGGGTGGTAAATTTTTCTCTTCTTGTCCTTCAATTTATATTTTTCCATATTTCCCTTTTCTTCACTAACTTCTTCGTATTACTTTGAGGTGATTTTTTTCTTCTTCTTCAATGACAACAATTTTTGAAGGATTTTAAAAGAAATTTCATAAATAAATTGGTAAATGTGGTGGGTGGTAATTTTTCCTCTTCTTTTACATCAATTTATTGCCATTTTTCACCAATTTCATAATAACACTTTGAGGTGATTTTTTATTTTTCTTCTTCAATAACAACAATTACAGACATTTTCCAATCTTATATTGGGGAAGTTTCTCTTCTTCTTCAACAACAACCCTGACGAATCTTATGGTAAAAAATATTCATTGAAAACTATTTTTTCCTTTGTGATTTCTGCGGTTCTAAAGGAAGTATTTTTTAAATGAACACAATACGACCATGGTCTTTGGGTATTTGCAGATGGCACAATTGAAGATATATTTTTTTTAATTTATCATGTCTTTTCCATTAAACATAAAAAGAGACATAATAAATATTAATAAAAAATTAATAAATTTATTTGGTGATAGTTGAAGATGGTAACAATTTTAACACTTGAGGAAGAATTGTTTTGTGACTTCCTTGGGTGTAAATTGAAGGATCTGTAGCTTCTTTACTGCAATTTGGTCACTTTTACTGTTGCAATTGGAAATGTTTTTAAAGCATTTTTGAAAAAGGGCTCTCAAACCAAAAGTATTGCTGACAAAATATTATTAACACTTCCATCTGCAACACCCCTTAAAATTACCATTGACAAAAAGTAAAATAAATCAACTCAAAAATGATCCCAAAGTAAAATTTAATTTAAAAAATAAATTTATTAATTCTTGCCAAATACCATCTTCAACGTGAACCAAAGATCTGCATGACCTCACTAACCATCGAGGTACATGCCCTAGAGTGCCACAAATCCATTGCAAACCAAATACCATGGTCATTTCTAGCTCAAATACAAATTTGCAAGCGTCTGGGTCGAAAGCTTTAATGAATCTGGCACTGGGTATCTTGTATGGCAAAATAGCCCTGTGGATGGTGTACTGGATTCTCTATTTTACAGTCCGGGGATCTAATCCCGCTGCCGAATTTTCTTTTTTCCCCAAAATTACCCTTTTTACCAATAAATTCCCATTGGAATGTCTCACAAATTGCCACGGGGAGTGTTCTGATGGTGGACAGAGTGGATGATGGACATACAATGTCTTTTCTTTGATATTTTCTCAACATTTCTTATACGTCATTGCTGAATATCATAAAAATATTAATAAAATCGCAATTGACAATTATTGCAGAGCTCCCATTGGGTTATAGGGAGTTCATTGAGATCCTTGGCATGAACCTCAAGTGTTATGCAGACCATGGTCACATGTTGAAGATGGCCATAATTGTTAATTTTTATTCTTTCACATGGAAAATAAGTACAAAAATCATTCTTTCTACCTAAATATTTCACGGTGTGTATTATTACTATCATTTTACCATTCTTGTAGGTGATCGTAATGGTAAAATTATACATTGCAAATGGCAACATTTTTTCAACAATGCTATTTTTTCTAATATTTCCTAAAAATTCCTTTTCATTTGCAATGTCTCTCTTGCAAGAGTTTACTATATCTATATTCATCTTAAAAAATGGACCTTTAAGGGAGGGGGGGGGGATGTGTTGAATAGAGATAATTTTTGACAAAAATATTATTCTAAAATTTTAATTTTATTTGTATTGGTAATTAAATTACCTTTCAGGAAACCTTCTCAGGTTTGTCTTAAGAGATTTCTTTTGCTTTCTTTAAAAAAAAAAAACATTTAATTTCTATTTTATAATACAAGGGGGTTAAACAAAGGAATTTCATTGCTGTACAATACACATGTATATGACTTATGTAATGCAATCCGTGATAATACATTATTCTATTTTTTTCTGGTAATTGGAAAATTGCAGAAGACAATTTTCTTTTTTCTCACAATGTTCTTTTGGTTTTATTGGCCCTTTTTCAATGCCTTGATATTTTTTGTGTAAAACAAGAGGTTTGGGTAAAAAAAAATTAAGTGGAAATGACTTAAAAAAAAAAATTTGATAATTAATTCTTGAGATATGCAAATTTCAGATTGATAGTACGAGGTTTGTTGTAAAAGATTTTTTTGCTGTCTGAAATTTCTATTCACGACCCTGAGGATGAACAAACAATATCTATTTTTTCTTATATAAAAATAAATAAAAATAAATTATTTGGTTGCTGGAATGGAGCTACCAAGGTTTTATTTTTGATTGCAAAAGAAAAAACTGAAAATATTATAAATATTTCTTTGTTAGATACATTCTCTAATTTTGACATAAAATTCATGAATTTTATAAATATGTTTTTTTGGTTTAAAAGTAAAGATTATTTATTAGCAACTATATAATCTTCTATCTACAAATCATCAAATAATTATCATTGGATTACTAATCAGGGAGATATAAGAAATAATTCTGTCATATGTATTTTATCAAGACTTTTGAATAAGACATTCATTATCTACAGATGAAATACTTTCATAATGTCATTATAAAATCGTCTGGCTTTAGTTTTATGAAATGAACCAATCTCATAAGATATAAATATGGTTCTCTACGGTCTCAATGTTCTCAACACTTGAAACATGTTAAATTAAGAAAAGATGACAATAAAGAAAAATAAAGGAGACAATGTTTTAGCTTTGACTTCGAGATTATTCACATATTTGTTATTTTTCAAAAAAGTTTTCAATTAATTGAATGATATTTGAAAGAGTTGCTTTCAACAGCTAGGGGTTGTAACACTGGGAAAAAAGTGAAAATATTTTGTCTCTGAAAAATCTTTCCTATTGAATTTCTTTTCCTTGAAAACTGCATTCATCGCCTTTCTAAATCTGCTAGGATGACCAAAATTGAATTTTTTCACAGAAAATATTTTATCTAAAGACCTTTGCATTATTTTTGTCGAGAAATTATAACTTTTAGACATCTACTCCACAGTCAAAGTGCTTATTTATTATATAGAAATATCATATAAATCTTTATTGATTATTTACTTTCTTTTAATTGATATTGAAGCATAATTAAGAAAAAGGAAATAAATACATATATAGGAACACATTTTTTTAATAATATATTTTTTACTTGCCATTAATTGAAAAGAGTATTTTAACATAAAATATTACTGTTAAATGAAAATCTAATTTAATCAATTTTAATTATTTGCAAAAGGAGTTCTTGTGAGTGATAGTCCGAATGTGAAGAAGATGTTCCTGTTTACCTATTTTTTTTTTAAATTAAAGCAGTAATAATATGTAGGTAAGTCATAAGATTTTTGGTATTATGGGAAATATATTAGGAAATTTTGACATTTTATTTCTTTTTTTAATCAGATCTTTGGATGAACATTACTTTTCTAGAACAAAAAATCTTTGTTTTCCTTTTCGTAGAACAAAAAAAGAAAACGGTCAAAAAACACCATCTATTAAAATCTTATAACAACCTATAAGTTGTAAGAAAAGAAAAGATTTTTATCAAAACCGACCCATATTTCTTTAAAAATTATAAGCTTAAAAACATTCAAGAAATTAAAAACTTCAAATTGAACGTTATTTTACTTCCTATTAAATGGAAGGTGGTAAGAAAAAGAGAAAATTCTCTGTGCGGCTTTTACTTGACGAAAGAAAAGGATTTCTAATGATTTAAAAACGAAAGATAATGTATGAAGATTCTCTTTACCACTTTTTAGGAAAACTTTATTTTAAAAAATCATGACTCTTATGATATATTATTCTTCAAATTACTGCATTTTTCCCATTCTTCTTATTTACAAAGATGTTAAGATGGATAGATAGATTATTTTACTCATCTCATGAAGGTTTTCCAACCCCCTATTACATCAATTTACATGTGCATTAGAAAAATGAGGTGACCCATAAGAGAAAGAGAGTGGGAAAGAGAGAGGATAACCTTGCCAAATACAAACTCCATATTTACCAATATCCTTTCTACATTATTTCATATGAAAACGTTGTCCTTTTGGCTTGTAAAAAAATGGTCCACTAAAACTTTCAAATTACCAGATAAAATAAGAATGATTTAAAATATTTCATATCAAAAATTTACTTCTTTTATTAAACACCCCCTCCTTAAAATTTCGTTCTTTATAGCCAAACTTAAATTCTTGCAAGAGATACATGAGGAATTAAAAAAAAATGAAAATATGTAAATAATGAATTAATGAAAATAAAAGAAGAATGATGAAAGTTCAGAATATGACCATTAATATACCGTAGAGGCCCTGTATTAAAAACATTATTTAATGAGTTTGTATGCAGTAAAGTATTTATGTTAAAAAAGTAAGACTTCTGAAGAACCATAGAGCCATTACAGCTCTGTCTCTCTCAAAGGGTAAAATTATTTCTTCATATACATTGTATATTTGCTCTATGGAGCAGGGATGGCAACTAATAAATGAATAAATAATTCTATTTAACTACTGTATATTTTAACATCTTTATAAAAAGAGTGAGAAAAGGGAATATTCTTTTGAACTATTGATTTTAAAAGTTGAGTTATTTTTAAGAAAAAAATATATAATAAGAATCATGATTTTTTTAAACAAACTTTTCCCAGAAAATAGTAAGACAAAAAGTTTTGAATTATTTTTTTTCATGGTTTTTAAAGCATATAGCCCTAGTTGTTACGCGTCATGAAACAAGTTCATAGTGATGATGATGGTTTTTAAAGGAATAGAAATCATTTAATTTTAAAACGTTCTCACAGTTTGCCCTCTCTATCCTGTACTATTACACAGTCTCAACTCTCAAGATATCTAACAGAATAGAAAGTAAAATTACGCACAATCATAATTGTTATTTTTATTAGTTGTGTTTCTTCCAGACACTGCCTTTTTTTAACACCTGAATATTCATTTAACATTGAAGCATATTATTTTCTGAAATTGTATTTATAAAAAAGTGAACATGAATCATTTCTTCCCATTCGGAATTTCACAAGAAATCCCATAGCAAAAAAAAACTGAATTAATTTTTCTTCATTTAAATATAGTATTTTATGTTAAAATACCTCTCTTGTATTTATTTTGAATACGAATAATAATAAATTTTTTAAACTTAAAAATATATATTTTTTTGAATGATAATTATTTTTCCTTAATGAAAGTAAGGAGAGTAGATTTCATTTTATTCCATTTCATATGCTTCAATTGTTAAGAACCATATTTATGTCTATTAGAGCATTATGAGAAAGCAAAACAATTTAAAATACCAATTTCATTTGTAGAAATTGAATGTGTGATTAAAAAGACTTGAAGACATGATGACAATTATTTCTTATATCCTCCTAATGAATAAGATAATGATAGTTCTTTTATGATTTTTAGCTAAATAGTTTATTAGTGTACTAATAATCTTTATAAGTCAATCATAACGCGTCCAGTTATAAGAGTTGGTGTCCCACAACGTGTAGAAGTTTGTTTATGCGTTGTAATACTATTTGTGAGCAGAATTAGTAGATAAATTTAATTTTTTTGTAAAATTCGGCAATTTGATGGATAAAAATGGTCATATCTCTGGTTCTATAAGACCTACAGAAATTTCTTGACTAGTTTTGGAAAGATATTGAAATAAGCTATAATCTGATATATATTTCGATACATTTCAAGGTCATCTCCAGAACACAAAATGGCGGATTTTTATTCTACCAAAACAGTTTTTTGCACTTTTTGTCCTCAATGAATGGTTCTAGAGGTTTCTGATGTTCTAGAAAGTTGTAGAGAATTGCAAAACCATTAATTTGATACTAAGATGAGCAAAATCGGTCAAGCAGTGCAGGAGATATGGCTCTTAGAACTTTTCAAATTCAAGAATTTTTCAAATGGCCATATCTTCTAAACGGCGACATAGAATTTCTTCATTTTCGGACTGGTGAAAGATATTGACTCAGGCTACAACATATCAAAATTTAAAAGAAATCGATGATGGGGATTCGGAGATATTGCCCCTTAAAGTTAGGCAATTTTTGTTTTTGTTTTTAGCGCCTCTTGCGGTTGTTTTTGAAACTTGAAATGTTCTAGACAGTTGTAGGGCTTCGCAATACCTTTCATTTGATACCAAGATGGTCAAAATCGGTCAAGCCGTTCTCGAGATATATCGAAAAAACACTTTTTGCTTTAGGCCGCCATATTTGCTAAACCGCTTGACCGATTTTCAAGTATGGATTATCGATGAAAACGTCTCACTGAGCTCTACAACATACTAAAATTTCAGACCTCTAGCTATAAGGGAAGTGGTTGATAGTAGTTCAAAATGGCGGACGGCGGCCATCTTGGATTTCAAAAATGCGAAAAAATGAAATTTTACACCCACATTTCTATAGAAAACTTCAAACCGGAAGTCTCTATCTGTTACCGTTCTCGAGCTATAAGGGAAAGTTTGGGCGACCGGCCGGCCGGCCGGCCGGCAGGCCGGCCGGATCAAAAATTTTCCACCACCATTTTTGGAATGTGGGTTGTCTGAAACGTGCTCATACCAAGTTTGAGCCCGATCTGAGGTGGTCGGTTTTTCCGACGATTACAATACTTGGTGTTGGCCACGAAGTGGAACACCAACTAATAAGATCATAAAAACCCCTTTTATAATGAATTTAATTTTAGAATTGCATTAAAATTAAGTCTTATTTAAGACCAATTGCCCTCTCTTGTGACCTATGGTCAGCAATGAATGCTAAAAAATCAATTATAAATGAAAATCATTAAATCTTTCCTTTCTAACAATATTACTTTTGAAAATTAACATTTTATCGTTAGAGATTGTGAGAAACCTTCTTTTATCAATCTAATCCACCATTTTCCTAACAAAGAATTATTAATACCATTTGTCGTTCTTTCGTTTGCAATAAAAAATTAAACTTTATCAAATACTAAAAAATAACTTCTTTGATTCGAAAGTATTGATGGCTTAATTGTGAGGTCATTGTCATTAACCAAACCTCATAGTATAAAACTAAAATCTTCCTGAAAGGTAATTTAATTACCAATACAAATAAAATTAAAATTCCAGAATAACTTTTTTTATCACAAATTACCTCTCTTTATTCAATCCATCCCCCCCCTCCCCTAAAGGTCCATTTTTTAAGATAAATATAGATACAGCGCACTTCAAACCCTTGCAAGAGAGACATTGCAAATGAAAAGGAATTTTTAGGAAATATTAGAAAAAATAGCATTGTTGAAAAAATGTTGCCATTTGCAATGTATAATTTTACCATTACGATCACCTACAAGAATGGTAAAATGATAGTAATAATACACACCGTGAAATATTTAGGTAGAAAGAATGATTTTTGTACTTATTTTCCATGTGAAAGAATAAAAATTAACAATTATGGCCATCTTCAACATGTGACCATGGTCTGCATAACACTTGAGGTTCATGCCAAGGATCTCAATGAACTCCCTATAACCCAATGGGAGCTCTGCAATAATTGTCAATTGCGATTTTATTAATATTTTTATGATATTCAGCAATGACGTATAAGAAATGTTGAGAAAATATCAAAGAAAAGACATTGTATGTCCATCATCCACTCTGTCCACCATCTGAACACTTCCCATAGCAATTTGTGAGACATTCCAATGGGTATTTATTGGTAAAAAGGGGAATTTTGGGGAAAAAAGAAAATTCGGCAGCGGGATTAGATCCCCGGACTGTAAAATAGAGAATCCAGTACACCATCCACAGGGCTATTTTGCCATACAAGATACCCAGTGCCAGATTCATTAAAGCTTTCGACCCAGACGCTTGCAAATTTGTATTTGAGCTAGAAATGACCATGGTATTTGGTTTGCAATGGATTTATGGCACTTTAGGGTATGTACCTCGATGGTTAGTGAGGTCATGCAGATCTTTGGTTCACGTTGAAGATGGTATTTGGCAAGAATTAATAAATTTATTTTCTTTTAAATTGAATTAATTAAATTAAATTTTACTTTGGGATCATTTGTGAGTTGATTTATTTTACTTTTTGTCAATGGTAATTTTAAGGGTTGTTGCAGATGGAAGTATTAATAATATTTTGTCAGCAATACATTTGTTTTGAGAGCTTTTCAAAAATACTTTTCAATTGTATTTTTGAGCTTGAGGTAAATGTAATGTGAAATTTCACTTCATGGACCCTATGAGGGGATGGAAGAATAAATGTTAATTGTTGTGAAAGAATTAAATTTCGGAACTTTCAATGCTCTTTGCAGCCATGAAAAGGATGTTAAAATAAAAATTATTGCTGACACAAAAATTTAAATAAAAACATTTCCAATTGCAACAGTAAAAGTGACCAAATTGCAGTGAAGAAGCTACAGATCCTCGAATTTACACCCAAGGAAGTCAGAAAACAATTCTTCCTCAAGTGTTAAAATTGTTACCATCTTCAACTTTCACCAAATAAATTTTAAAAAAAATGTTCAATTGTGCCATCTGCAACTATACAAAGAACATGGTCGTATTGTGTTTATTTAAAAAATACTTCCGTTAGAACCGCAGAAATCACAAAGGCAAAAATAGTTTTCAATACATATTTTTTACGATAAGATTCCTCAGGATTGTTGTTGAAGAAGAAGAGAAATTTCCCCAATATAAGATTGGAAAATGTCTGTAAATTGTCAATATATTTCCTTTCTTATTTAATATTATTCATCGGCAATCAACCACTACATCTTTCAATTTTAATGTCTTCAAAATTGTTGTTGATGAAGAAGAAAAACAAAACCACCTCAAAGTGTTATTATGAAATTGGTGAAAAATGGCAAAAAATTTTTTAATTTTATAAAAAAAAAGTGGAGGAATAATTTCCATCAGCAACCACCCACCGCACATTTACAAATTCCCTTTAATTTGTATTTTCTTCAAATAGTTGATGAAGAAGAAAAAATTCACCTCATAGTAATATGAAAGAAGTTGATGAAGAATTAATTTGTATTTTCTTAAAAATTGTTGAAGAACCTACATTTACCAATTTTATTATTTTCAATATAAAATAAATTAAATTTCTTTAAAAAATCACTTTAAAATCACCTCAAAGTGTTATTATGAAATTGGTGAAAAATGGCAATAAATTGATGTAAAAGAAGAGGAAAAATTACCACCCACCACATTTACCAATTTATTTATGAAATTTCTTTTAAATTCCTTCAAAAATTGTTGTCATTGAAGAACTTCTTTTGAAGAAAAAAATCACCTCAAGGTAATACGAAGAAGTTGGTGAAGAAAAGGGAAATATTGAAAAATATAAATTGAAGGAAAAGAAGAGAAAAATTCACCACCCACCACAATTAACAAAATTTCATTATTTTCTCCAATTTCTTCAAATAGTTGAAGATGAACAAAAAAATCATCTCAAAATAATATGAAGAAATTGGTAAAGAAAATGGTAATTATGTATATTAAAAGAGAAAGAGAAAAATTTCCATCAGTAACAGACCACCACATTTACCAATTT